>NC_050571.1:27282961-27387961 GCF_013265735.2 Oncorhynchus mykiss | reverse complement strand
AGAGCATATGTGGGATGGCCAGTCCTCTTCTGGCTGTGCCGGGTGGAGATTATAACAGAACATGGCCAAGATGTTCAAATGTTCATAAATGACCAGCATGGTCGAATAATAATAAGGCAGAACAGTTGAAACTGGAGCAGCAGCACGGCCAGGTGGACTGGGGACAGCAAGGAGTCATCATGTCAGGTAGTCCTGGGGCATGGTCCTAGGGCTCAGGTCCTCCGAGAGAGAGAAAGAAAGAGAGAAGGAGAGAATTAGAGAACGCACACTTAGATTCACACAGGACACCAAATAGGACAGGAGAAGTACTCCAGATATAACAAACTGACCCTAGCCCCCCGACACATAAACTACTGCAGCATAAATACTGGAGGCTGAGACAGGATGGGTCAGGAGACACTGTGGTCCCATCCGAGGACACCCCCGGACAGGGCCAAACAGGAAGGATATAACCCCACCCACTTTGCCAAAGCACAGCCCCCACACCACTAGAGGGATATCGTCAACCACCAACTTACCAACCTGAGACAAGGCTGAGGATAGCTCACAAAGACCTCCGCCACGGCACAACCCAGACAGGATGACCACATCAGTGAATCAACCCACTCAGGTGATGCACCCCCTCCAGGGACGGCATGAGAGAGCCCCAGTAAGCCAGTGACTCAGCCCCTGTAATAGGGTTAGAGGCAGAGAATCCCAGTGGAAAGAGGGGAACCGGCCAGGCAGAGACAGCAAGGTCAACAGGTTCGTTGCTCCTGAGCCTTTCCGTTCACCTTCCCACTCCTGGGCCAGACTACACTCAAACATATGACCCACTGAAGAGATGAGTCTTCAGTAGAGACTTAAAGGTTGAGACTGAGTTTGCGTCTCTGACATGGGTAGGCAGACCGTTCCATAGGAGAAAGCCCTGCCTCCAGCTGTTTGCTTAGAAATTCTAGGGACAATTAGGAGGCCTGCGTCTTGTGACCGTAGCGTACGTGTAGGTATGTACGGCAGGACCAAATCAGAGAGATAGGTAGGAGCAAGCCCATGTAATGCTTTGTAGGTTAGCAGTAAAACCTTGAAATCAGCCCTTGCTTTGACAGGAAGCCAGTGTAGAGAGGCTAGCACTGGAGTAATATGATCAATTTTTTTGGTTCTAGTCAGGATTCTAGCAGCCGTATTTAGCACTAACTGAAGTTTATTTAGTGCTTTATCCGGGTAGCCGGAAAGTAGAGCATTGCAGTAGTCTAACCTAGAAGTGACAAAAGCATGGATTAATTTTTCTGCATCATTTTTGGACAGAAAGTTTCTGATTTTTGCAATGTTACGTAGATGGAAAAAAGCTGTCCTTGAAATGGTCTTGATATGTTCTTCAAAAGAGAGATCAGGGTCCAGAGTAACGCCGAGGTCCTTCACAGTTTTATTTGAGACGACTGTACAACCATTAAGATTAATTGTCAGATTCAACAGAAGATCTCTTTGTTTCTTGGGACCTAGAACAAGCATCTCTGTTTTGTCCAAGTTTAAAAGTAGAAAGTTTGCAGCCATCCACTTCCTTATGTCTGAAACACATGCTTCTAGCAAGGGCAATTTTGTGGCTTCACCATGTTTCATTGAAATGTACAGCTGTGTGTCATCCGCATAGCAGTGAAAGTTAACATTATGTTTTCGAATAACATCCCCAAGAGGTAAAATATATAGTGAAAACAATAGTGGTCCTAAAACGGAACCTTGAGGAACACCGAAATTTACAGTTGATTTGTCAGAGGACAAACCATTCACAGAGACAAACTGATATCTTTCCGACAGATAAGATCTAAACCAGGCCAGAACTTGTCCGTGTTGACCAATTTGGGTTTCCAATCTCAAGAAGATTGGCTCAAGATCCAAGACGAAATTCGACCCCCTTCTGTATTACCTCACACTCCCCCTATTGTATTACCTCACACTCCCCCTATTGTATTACCTCACACTCCCCCTATTGTATTACTTCACACTCCCCCTATTGTATTACCTCACACTCCCCCTATTGTATTACCTCACACTCTCCCTATTGTATTACCTCACACTCCCCTTACTGTATTATCTCACACTCCCCTTACTGTATTATCTCACACTCCCCCTATTGTATTACCTCACACTCCCCCTTCTGTATTACCTCACACTCCCCCTTCTGTATTACCTCACACTCCCCCTAATGTATTACCTCACACTCCCCCTATTGTATTACCTCACACTCCCCTTACTGTATTATCTCACACTCCCCTTATTGTATTACCTCACACTCCCCCTTCTGTATTACCTCACACTCCCCTTACTGTATTACCTCACACTCCCCCTATTGTATTACCTCACACTCCCCCCTATTGTATTACCTCACACTCCCCTTACTGTATTACCTCACACTCCCCCTATTGTATTACCTCACACTCCCCCTTCTGTATTACCTCACACTCCCCTTACTGTATTACCTCACACTCCCCTTACTGTATTACCTCACACTCCCCTTACTGTATTACCTCACACTCCCCTTACTGTATTATCTCACACTCCCCCTCAGCTCTAATAATGTCTGCCCTTGATTTCAATACATTTTGCATCGTTTTTTTACGTGGTTGCATCATGTTGCATACTTTACGTTGAAGCTTGCATTGATGCATGTTTCAAAATACAGTGCATTCGAAAAGTATTCAGACCCCTTGACTTTTTCCACATTTTGTTACATTACAGCCTTATTCTAAAATGTATTAAATTGTTTTTATTCCCTTACCCCATAATGACAAAGCAACATTTGGTTTGGGGAAATATCACATTTACACTACTATTCAGACCCTTTACTCAGTACTTTGTTGAAGCACCTTTGGCAGTGATTACAGCCTCAAGTCTTCTTGGGTATGATGCTACAAGCTTGGCACACCTGTATTTGGGGAGTTTAATCCGATTCTTCTCTGCAGATCCACTCAAGCTCTGTCAGGTTGGATGGGGGGTGTCGCTGTACAGCTATCTTTAGGTCTCGCCAGAGATGTTCGATCGGGTTAAAGATCGGGCTCTGTCTGGGCCACTCAAGGACATTCAGAGACTCTCCAGCTATGTGCTTACGGTCGTTGTCCTGTTGGAAGGTGAACCTTCGCCCCAGTGTGATGTCCTGAGCACACTGGAGCAGGTTTTCATCAATTATCTATTTGTACTTTGCTCCGTTCATCTTTCCCTCAATCCTGACTATTCTCCCAATCCCTTCCGCTGAAAAATATCACCACAGCATGATGCTGCCACCACCATGCTTCACCGTAGGGATGGTGCCAGGTTTCCTCCGTACGTGACGGTTGGCATTCAGGCCAAAGAGTTCAATCTTGGTTTTATCAAACCAGAGAATTTTATTTCTGAGAGTCCTTTAGGTACAGTTTTGCAAACTCCAAGCGAGCTGTCATGTGCCTATACCTGAGGAGTGGCTTCCGTCTGGCCACTCTATCATAAAGGCCTGATTGGTGGAGTGCTGCAGAGATGGTTGTCCTTCTGGAAGGTTCTCCCATCTCCACAGAGGAACTCTGGAGCTTTGTCTGAGTGACCATCAGGTTCTTGGTTACCTTCCTGACCAAGGCCCTTCTGCCCTGATTGCTCAGTTTGGCCTGGCGGCCAGCTCTGGGAAGAATGGTTCCAAACTTATTCCATTTAAAAATGATGGAGGCCACAGTGATCTTGGGGACCTTCAATGCTGCAGAAATGTTTTGGTACTCTTCCCCTGATCTGTGCCTGTCCACAATCCTGTCTCGGAGCTCAACGGACAATTCCTTCGTCCTCATGGTTTGGTTTTTGCTCTGACATGCACTGTCAACTGTGGGACCATATATAGACAGGGGTGTGCCTGTCCAAATCATGTCCAATCAATTGAATTTACCACAGGTGGACTCCAATCAAGTGGTAGAAACATCTCAAGGATGATCGATGGAAACCGGATGCACCTGTGCTCAATTTTGAGTCTCATATCAAAGGGTCAGAATATTTATGTACATGAAGTATTTATTTTTTAAAATGTGTAATACATTTTCTAACATTGAAAACCAGTTTTTGCTTTGTCATTATGGGGTATTGTGTGTAGATTGATAAGGAAATATTTGTATTAATCCATTTTAGAATAAGGAAGTAACGTAACAAAATGTGAATTAAGTCAACGCGTCTGAATACCTTCTGAATGCACTGTATGTACAAACGGAGTAGGCATTAGGGAAGTGCCCTCCGTGCTCCATTTTGCACATACTCCGCACATACTCATACTCCGACCCTCCCGTTTTGAGAGACTCAGGAGAATCTAGGCCAAGCACACTTCCAACTAGGACTCTTGTGTTAAACAGTGAATTAATGCACCAACCTGTGTTTGTTTAACTGAATCATTGTAGTCTCTGTGGTGTTTGTAGTGCTGATTAGATGCTATTTACTTTGCTAACCCCTTCAGTCTTTGCTTACTTGACTTGAATATGGCATTTCCACGGTAACAGAATGATGCTGCGACTCATTTTTTCACTTTAAAATGTATGTCAAACAAACACCAATGACAGAAAAGATCGACAAACTATAAAACTCTATGCACAATCACTACTTTTTACAAATTCCACTGAACATTTTACGAAAACACAGTTACTTGAAGAACAGTGCAGATCAAAGTTTGGTAACAGAATGAAGTTTGTGCTGTTGGTGCCGTTACCAAACTTTGCAGATTGTATGGTTTGTTTAACCTTGGAATCGTTGGTTTTTGTTTGGTATACTTTTTAATGTGAAAAGGTCAGCATTACATGCCCAATAGCATTCCAGGGAACATGCAACATTATTTTGTATATTTACAATGTAGGCAATTTACCAAGCAAGCATATCTATCTTTTGGTATACATCTTCCGCCTCTTACTATTTATTTAGTCTCCTACTTTCTCTTTCTTTCTTTCTTTCTTTCTTTCTTTCTTTCTTTCTTTCTTTCTTTCTTTCTCTCTTCTCTTCTCTTCTCTTCTCTTCTCTCTCTCAATCTCTATCTCTCTCTCTCTCTCTCTCTCTCGCTCTCTCTCTCTCTCTCTCTCAATTCAGTTCAATGGGCTTTATTGGCATGGGAAACATATGTTAACATTGCCAAAGCAAGTGACAATTTTGTATACAAAAGTGAAATAAACAATAAAGAATTAACAGTAAACATTATACTCACAGAAGTTCCAAAAGAATAAAGACATTACAAATGATGCATAGATACTGTAAGGTTGTGTATTTCTTTTCTTAGTCAACCTTGTGTTCAGTTTCATTGTGTTCCCGAACGTAGCCTTGTCTTTCATTTGTGTTCATTGATTTCACCTGTGTTAGTTACGCAAGAGACCACCTGGTCTCTTCAGCTCCTTATTTAGTTCAGTTCATTCTGTCTGTGACTTTGTGAGGTATTGTTCGTTTTGACTCTACTAAGACTTGTCCTAGCTCGTTTGCGAGAACCAGTTATAGTTTTCAGTCCTAGTTTTGATTCACCTGCCTGTTTGCCCACCTGTGTATGACCATTGTCTGCCTGTGACCACGATTCCTGCCTTCTGTGAAGGTGAAATAAACACCTGCCGTGCTTTGCGTGTGAATCTACACCTTTTTCGCCCTGACTATTCATTATATATACAGTGTTGTAACGATATGCATATGGTTAAAGTACAAAAGGTAAAATAAATAAACATAAATATGGGTTGTATTTACAATTGGGATTGTTCTTCACTGGTTGCCCTTTTCTTGTGGCATCTTGCCACTGTGATGGCACACTGGTATTTCACCCTGTAGATATGGAAGTTTATCAAAATTGTCTTTGTTCTCAAATTCTTTGTGGATCTCTGTAATCTGTCTATGGTCACACATTTGGCAGGAGGTTAGGAAGTGCAGCTCAGTTTCCACTTCATTTTATGGGCAGTGTGCACATAGCCTGTCTTCTCTTGAGAGCCATGTTTACCTACGGCTGCCTTTCTCAATAGCAAGGCTATGCTCACTGAGTCTGTACATAGTCAACGCTTTCCTTAGGTTTGGATCAGTCACAGTGGTCAGGTATTCTGCAACTGTATACTCTTTGTTTAGGGCCAAATAGCATTCTAGTTTGCTCATTTTTTTTGTTTGTTCTTTCCAATGTGTCAAGTAATTGTTTTTGTTTTCTCATGATTTGGTTGGGTCTAATTATGTTGCTGTCCTGGAGGTCTGTTTGTGTTTGTGAACAGAGCCCCAGGACCAGCTTGCTTAGGGGACTCATCTTCAGGTTCATCTCTCTGTAGGTGATGGCTTTGTTATGGAAGGTTTGGGAATCGCTTCCTTTTAGGTAGTGGTAGATTTTTACAGCTCTTTTCTGGATTTTGATAATTAGCGGGTATCGGCCTATTTCTGCTCTGCATGCATTAGTTGGTGTTTTACGTTGTACACAGAGGATATTTTTGAAGAATTCTGCATGCAGTCTCAATTTGGTATTTGTCACGTTCTGTGAATTATTGGTTGGTGAGCAGACCCCAGACCTCACAACCATAAAGGGCAATGGGTTCTATAACTGATTTCAAGTATTTTTAGCAAGATTCTAATTGGTATGTGGAATTTTGTTCCTTTTAATGGCGTAAAAGACCCTTCTTGCCTTGTCTCTCAGATCGTTCACAGCTTTGTGGAAGTTACCTGTGGCGCTGATGTTTAGGCCAAGGTATGTATAGTTTTTTGTGTGCTCTCGGGCAACGGTGTATAGATGGAATTTGTATTTCTGGTCCTGGCGACTGGACCTTTTTTGGAACACCATTATTTTGTTCTTACTGAGATTTACTGTCAGAATCTGTGCAGAAGATCTAGGTGCTGCTGTAGGCCCTCCTTGGTTGGTGACAGAAGCACCAGATCATCAGCAAACAGTAGACATTTGACTCCAGATTCTAGTAGGGTGAGGCCGGGTGCTGCAGACTTCTCTCTAGCTCTCTCTCTCTCTCTCTCTCTCTCTCTCTCTCTCTCTCTCTCTCTCTCTCCTCTCTCCCCATCTCTCTTTATGTAAAGCCTATAACTGATTCAATATTCATTTCTTTAGAGATGTAACTGAATGGTGAATGTCCTGTAGAAACGGAAGAAGGATATGATAATGTACTTTATTCATTTCTGAAATTATACATGCATACACTCACTTTAACAAAGTCGTTTTTATCAGCCTCTCTTTGTGCTCTACAGACTCTGTGGTGAATCATTATGAGACGGATTCACACAAGCACTAATCCACAGTCTCCTTAACCCATCCTTCACTCCCATTGTGTCATAGCCCCTGTTCATACCGCTACTCACGTACTATCATACAGTCAAATGGCCCTGGTGAACTGCAGTGTTTTTGATCCCAGTTATCCTGTTCATAATTAGCAGCAGACAAATGTACCAAGGTTTGTTTGTGTTTCAATTAAGATACAAGACTGAATGGAGAAGAGAGAAATAGTCAAGTAATGAACTTGTATCTGAATAGTCCTTTAGAAATTAAAGGCTGGATAAACTGAAGGCTGCAACAACCCCCCTATCATCTCTCCACTCAAGCGCAAAGCCAATTTGGTGGCATTACTACGTGTTGAGAGTAAGGGTAGGTAATGGTAGAGTTAAATGATGGATGGGGCTGTGTTGACAACCAGAGAGGATGCTGGGAGTCTGATTCAGGCACCTGGGTAACGGGTAACACACCCTCTGGGGCAGAAGTGTGTGTGTGTGTGTGTGTGTGTGTGTGTGTGTGTGTGTGTGTGTGTGTGTGTGTGTGTGTGTGTGTGTGTGTGTGTGTGTGTGTTGGAGCTAGGGACACAAGCATTTTTCTACACCCGCAATAATATCTGCTAAATATGTGTATGCGACAAATACAATTAGATTTTTATTTGATTTGTGTGTGCCTGTGCGTGCCTGGCAAACATGCAAGACTATTGAACTCAATATCCAATACAAACAGACGTCATTATCTGGCTGTATCAATACAAACAGACGCTATTATTTGGTTGTATCAATACAAACAGACATTATTATCTGGCTGTATCAATACAAACAGACATTATTATCTGGCTGTATCAATACAAACAGACATTATTATCTGGCTGTATCCAATACAAACAGACGCTATTATTTGGTTGTATCAATACAAACAGACATTATTATCTGGCTGTATCAATACAAACAGACATTATTATCTGGCTGTATCAATACAAACAGACATTATTATCTGGCTGTATCCAATACAAACAGACATTATTATCTGGCTGTATCAATACAAACAGACATTATTATCTGGCTGTATCAATACAAACAGACATTATTATCTGGCTGTATTCAATACAAACAGACATTATTATCTGTCTGTATCAATACAAACAGACGCTATTATCTGGTTGTATCAATACAAACAGACATTATTATCTGGCTGTATCAATACAAATAGACATTATTATCTGGCTGTATCAATACAAACAGACGCTATTATCTGGTTGTATCAATACAAATAGACATTATTATCTGTCTGTATCAATACAAACAGACGCTATTATCTGGTTGTATCAATACAAACAGACATTATTATCTGGCTGTATCAATAGAAACAGACATTATTATCTGGCTGTATCAATACAAACAGACATTATTATCTGGCTGTATCAATAGAAACAGACATTATTATCTGGCTGTATCAATACAAACAGACATTATTATCTGGCTGTATCAATACCAACAGACGTTATTATCTGGCTGTATCCAATACAAACAGACGTTATTATCTGGCTGTATCCAATACAAACAGACATTATAATCTGGCTGTATCAATACAAACATACATTATTATCTGGCTGTATCAATATGTACAGACATTATTATCTGGCTGTATCAAGACAAACAGACATTATTATCTGGCTGTATCAATACAAACAAGGATCCAGTGTCTGAGTTCTGGCCTCTGGGTTAGATTCTCAGGCTGGGAGGAATGAGATATTATATAGAGTCATATAGTAGTTACAATATATGTCTGCAATTTCTGGAACATTCAGGATGCTAGTACTCAGACATACATGCATGGCCATGCGCTCGAACGCACACACACACACACACTGTGACATCTGGCAATGAGTCTGGGCTGACTGGTTCCATTGTGCCTGTATGTGTTGATGGCTCCGGCTCTTCGATTCTACGGTTCCATGGTTCTGTGATTCTGAGCTGGGTTCCCAGAGAGAGTGAGCGAGAGAGAGGCTCTGCCAGAACCGACAGCAGGACAGACATAGAGCCCAGAACTCCTGCCAGAACTCTGACTCCCACTGGGCCTGTGTGTGTGTGTGTGTGTGTGTGTGTGTGTGTGTGTGTGTGTGTGTGTGTGTGTGTGTGTGTGTGTGTGTGTGTGTGTGTGTGTGTGTGTGTGTGTGTGTGTGTGTGTGTGTGTGTGTGTGTGTGTGCTCTATGAAGCTAGTGGAGATTGCTGTAATATCACAAACACCATATTACTTTTCTCTCCTCGCTGTGTGAGAATCGTGTCACAGTCCAAAGTGTGTCTCTCTCCTCGTTGTGTTTGGAACAGCAGTGACAGATGCCACCAAGTTTACCTCAATTTGTTTCTGTGGAACAGGGTTTCTCCCAGGGGCTGCCAGGGTATTCTTCCCCAACAACCCTCTGTCATTATCATCTGTCTGTGTGGTATGATTTGACCTGTCGTTTGAACACTAATGAGATGACATCATCATTGTGCTGACAACTGTAGCTCTTTTCGGAGGTGCAGCAGGAAAGGGGATGATGATGATGATGATGATGGCAGATTCACACCAGTGACTTCAAACATAGCTCAGTCACAGGGAACAACCATCCATTGGCACAAATGAAAGGGTAGCGCTTTCCCAGGTTGACGTCGACAGTGCCTCAGGAAAAATACAGGACGTTCTTTGACAGTTCAGAGCTGTCTAAGATGTATGTGCGTGTTTCTTCATGGCACGCCAAGTCTGCCCACCTCATTGCATCGCTGTGGTAACGGCCCATTGTCCCAATAGTTTGTTTTAGCATTAGCCCTGGTTACCCCCGGCGACCATGGCTGGTTGACCCTTTTGGCTTCTGTATGTCTGAGGCCTAATGACCTGTTCTGTCGCGTGTGTGTGTGTGTCCTTCTGTTCATGTCTCTATTTGTGTATTTGTCAGATGAAATGTTATTTGTCACATGCTTGGTAAACAACAGGTGTAAACAACAGGTGTAAACAACAGGTGTAAACAACAGGTGTAGACAAACAGGCCCTTCCCAACAATGCAGAGGGAACACACATTGAGAATAGAATAATAATAACATGAGGAATAAATCCACAATGAGTAACGATAACTTTACATGAACATTACATTACCAGTAACAGGTCAATGTGCAGGGTAGATAAATAACGCTGTGAGGAAGTATTTGCCCCCGTTCTGATTTTCTCTATTTTTGCATATTTTTTATCCTGAATGTTATCAAATCTTCAACCAAAACCTACTATTAGATAAAGGGAACCTGAGTGAACAAATAACACATTTACACACGTATTTAATTTGTGTGAAAAGTAATTTCCCCCTTACACTCAATAATTGGTTGTGCCACCTTTAGCTGCAATGACTGCAACCAAACGCTTCCTGTAGTTGTTGATCAGTATCCCACATCGCTGTGGAGGAATTTTGTCCCACTCTTGCGTGCAGAACTGCTTTAACTCAGTGACATTTGTAGGTTTTCAACCATGAACTGCTTGTTTCAACATCTCAATTGGGATTAGGTCTGGACTTTGACTAGGCCATTCCAAAACTTCAAATGTGTTGCGTTTTAGCCATTTTCATGTAGACTTGGTTGTATCATTTGCTGCATGACCCAGCAGGGCTTCAGCTCACAGACGGAAGGCCTGACATTCTCCTGTAGAATTCTCTGATACAGAGCAGAATTCATGGATCCTTCTATTAAGGCAAGTCATCCAGGTCCTGCGGCAGCAGAGCATCCCCAAACCATCACAGTACCACCACCATGCATGACCCGTGGTATGAGGTTCTTACTGTGGAATGCAGCGTTTGGTTTTCGCCAGGCATAATGGGACCTCAGTCGTCCATTTTTTTTGTTCACTCAGGTTCCCTTTATCTAATAGTAGGTTTTGGTTGAAGATTTGATAACATTCAGGATCAAAAATATGCCGAAATAGAGACAATCCGAAAGGGTGCAAACACTTTTTCACGGCACTGTATGTAAATATAGGTAGGGGTTAAGTGACTAGGCAACCGGATAGATAATAAACAGTAGCAGCAGCATATGTGATGAGTCAAAATAGTTAAGTCAATGCAGATAGTCCGGGTAGCAATTGGTTAACTATTTAACCAACTATTTAGCAGTCTTATGGCTTGGGGGTAGAAGCTGTTCAGAGATTTGTGTTGATCTCTGTATGAATGTGTACGTATGTATGTATGTATGTATGTACTGTGGGGCAAAAAAGTATTTAATCAGCCACCAATTGTGCAAGTTCTCCCACTTAAAAGGTGAGAGAGGCCTGTAATTTTCATCATAGGTACACTTCAACTATGACAGACAAAATAAGAAAAATAATCCAGAAAATCACATTGTAGGATTTTTAATGAATTTATCTGCAAATTATGGTATCTCAATACTTTGTTATATACCCTTTGTTGGCAATGACAGAGGTCAAATGTTTTCTGTAAGTCTTCACAAGGTTTTCACACGCTGTTGCTGGTATTTTGGCGCATTCCTCCATGCAGATCTCTTCTAGAGCAGTGATGTTTTGCGGCTGTTGCTGGGCAACACAGACTTTCAACTCCCTCCAAAGATTTTCTATGGGGTTGAGATCTGGAGACTGGCTAAGCAACTCCAGGACCTTGAAATGCTTCTTACGAAGCCACTCCTTCGTTGCCCGGGCGGTGTGTTTGGGATCATTGTCATGCTGAAAGACCCAGCCACGTTTCATCTTCAATGCCCTTGCTGATGGAAGGAGGTTTTCACTCAAAATCTCACGATACATGGCCCCATTCAGTCTTTCCTTTACACGGATCAGTCGTCCTGGTCCCTTTGCAGAAAAACAGCCCCAAAGCAGGATGTTTCCACCCCCATGCTTCACACGAGGTATGGTGTTCTTTGGATGCAACTCAGCATTCTTTGTCCTCCAAACACCAAAAAGTTATATTTTGGTTTCATCTGACCATATGACATTCTCCCAATCTTCTTCTGGATCATCCAAATGCTCTCTAGCAAACTTCAGACGGGCCTGGACATGTACTGGCTTAAGCAGGGGGACACGTCTGGCACTGCAGGATTTGAGTTCCTGGCGGCGTAGTGTGTTACTGATGGTAGGCTTTGTTACTTTGGTCCCAGCTCTCTGCAGGTCATTCACTAGGTCATTCACTAGGTGTGGTTCTGGGATTTTTGCTCAACGTTCTTGTGATCATTTTGACCCCACGGGGTGAGATCTTGCGTGGAGCCCCAGATCGAGGGAGATTATCAGTGGTCTTGTATGTCTTCCATTTCCTAATAATTGCTCCCACAGTTGATTTCTTCAAACCAGGCTGCTTACCTATTGCCGATTCAGTCTTCCCAGCCTGGTGCAGGTCTACAATTTTGTTTCTGGTGTCCTTTGACAGCTCTTTGGTCTTGCCATAGTGGAGTTTGGAGTGTGACTGTTTGAGGTTGTGGACAGGTGTCTTTTATACTGATAACAAGTTCAAACAAGTGCCATTAATACAGGTAACGAGTGGAGGACAGAGGAGCCTCTTAACCTCTAGCGTCTAGCCATCCCGGATCCGGGATCGTGAATACAGCCTCAAGCTCATTACCATAACGCAACGTTAAAGAAGAAGTTACAGGTCTGTGAGAGACAGAAATCTTGCTTGTTTGTAGGTGACCAAATACTTATTTTCCACCATAATTTGCAAATAAATTCATTAAAAATCCTACAATGTGATTTTCTGGATTTTTTCTCATTTTGTCTGTCATAGTTGAAGTGTACCTATGATGAAAATTACAGGCCTCTCTCATCTTTTTAAGTGGGAGAACTTGCACAATTGGTGGCTGACTAAATACTTTTTTTGCCCCACTGTATGTATGTATGTATGTATGTATGCCTTGCGAAAGTATTCGGCCCCCTTGAACTTTGCGACCTTTTGCCACATTTCAGGCTTCAAACAAAGAGATAAAACTGTATTTTTTTGTGAAGAATCAACAACAAGTGGGACACAATCATGAAGTGGAACGACATTTATTGGATATTTCAAACTTTTTTAACAAATCAAAAACTGAAAAATTGGGCGTGCAAAATTATTCAGCCCCTTTACTTTCAGTGCAGCAAACTCTCTCCAAAAGTTCAGTGAGGATCTCTGAATGATCCAATGTTGACCTAAATGACTAATGATGATAAATACAATCCACCTGTGTGTAATCAAGTCTCTGTATAAATGCACCTGCACTGTGATAGTCTCAGAGGTCCGTTAAAAGCGCAGAGAGCATCATGAAGAACAAGGAACACACCAGGCAGGTCCGAGATACTGTTGTGAAGAAGTTTAAAGCCGGATTTGGATACAAAAAGATTTCCCAAGCTTTAAACATCCCAAGGAGCACTGTGCAAGCGATAATATTGAAATGGAAGGAGTATCAGACCACTGCAAATCTACCAAGACCTGGCCGTCCCTCTAAACTTTCAGCTCATACAAGGAGAAGACTGATCAGAGATGCAGCCAAGAGGCCCATGATCACTCTGGATGAACTGCAGAGATCTACAGCTGAGGTGGGAGACTCTGTCCATAGGACAACAATCAGTCGTATATTGCACAAATCTGGCCTTTATGGAAGAGTGGCAAGAAGAAAGCCATTTCTTAAAGATATCCATAAAAAGTGTTGTTTAAAGTTTGCCACAAGCCCCCTGGGAGACACACCAAACATGTGGAAGAAGGTGCTCTGGTCAGATGAAACCAAAATTGAACTTTTTGGCAACAATGCAAAACGTTATGTTTGGTGTAAAAGCAACACAGCTCATCACCCTGAACACACCATCCCCACTGTCAAACATGGTGGTGGCAGCATCATGGTTTGGGCCTGCTTTTCTTCAGCAGGGACAGGGAAGATGGTTAAAATTGATGGGAAGATGGATGGAGCCAAATACAGGACCATTCTGGAAGAAAACCTGATGGAGTCTGCAAAAGACCTGAGACTGGGACGGAGATTTGTCTTCCAACAAGACAATGATCCAAAACATAAAGCAAAATCTACAATGGAATGGTTCAAAAATAAACATATCCAGGTGTTAGAATGGCCAAGTCAAAGTCCAGACCTGAATCCAATCGAGAATCTGTGGAAAGAACTGAAAACTGCTGTTCACAAATGCTCTCCATCCAACCTCACTGAGCTCGAGCTGTTTTGCAAGGAGGATTGGGAAAAAAATTCAGTCTCTCGATGTGCAAAACTGATAGAGACATACCCCAAGCGACTTACAGCTGTAATCGCAGCAAAAGGTGGCGCTACAAAGTATTAACTTAAGGGGGCTGAATAATTTTGCACGCCCAATTTTTCAGTTTTTGATTTGTTAAAAAAGTTTGAAATATCCAATAAATGTCATTCCACTTCATGATTGTGTCCCACTTGTTGTTGATTCTTCACAAAAAAAATACAGTTTTATATCTTTATGTTGGAAGCCTGAAATGTGGCAAAAGGTTGCAAAGTTCAAGGGGGCCGAATACTTTCGCAAGGCACTGTATGTATGTATGTCTGACTGTGACTGTCTGTCTGTGAGAGTGGCTGAGGTTCAATACTATCTAGGTCTGATTTATGGGACCTGGCCAAATTACCCATAAAATCATTTTCTGCTGCAGTGTTGGATTAACATGCTGATAGGAGAGAGGGAAGAGGAGGAGGTGGGAAGAGGAGGATGAGGAGAGGAGGAGATAGGAGGAGGTGGGAAGAGGAGGAGGTGGGAAGAGGAGGGGGTGGGAAGAGGAGGAGGTGGGAAGAGGAGGAGGTGGGAAGAGGAGGAGGTGGGAAGAGGAGGATGAGGAGAGGAGGAGATAGGAAGAGGAGGAGGTGGGAAGAGGAGGAGGTGGGAAGAGGAGGAGGAGGAGAGGGTGAGAAGAGTGGTATCTGTGCACAGTAGCATCAGCGACAGAGAGAGAGAATGAGTTCAACAAAAGGAGAGAGAGAGAGGGTTACTGTGTGTGTGTCTTTGTGTGGTGGTGTGTGTTACTGGATATGTGTTTGGGGTGTGTTTACGTGTGTGTTACTGGGTGTGTGTGGTCAATCAATCAATTTATATTTATTTATAAAACCCTTTTTACATCAGCCGATGTCACAAAGTGCTGTACAGAAACCCAGCCTAAAACCCCAAACAGCAAGCAATGCAGATGTAGAAGCACAGTGGCTAGGAAAAACTCCCTAGAAAGGCAGGGACCTAGGAAGAAACGTAGAAAGGATCCAGGCTCTAAGGGGTGGCCAGTCCTCTTCTGGCTGTGCCGGGTTGAGATTATAACAGTACACGGCCAAGATGTTCAAACGTTCATAGATGACCAGCAGGGCCAAATAATAATAATCACAGTGGTTGTAGAGGATGCAACAGGTCAGCACCTCAGGAGTAAATGTCAGTTGGCTTTTCATAGCCGATCATTAAGAGTTAGAGACAGCAGGTACTGTAGAGAGAGAGTCGAAAACAGCAGGTCCGGGACAAGGTAGCATGTCCGGTGAATAGATCAGGGTTCCATAGCCACAGGCAGAACAGTTGAAACTGGAGCAGCAGCACGACCAGGTGGACTGGGGACAGCAAGGAGTCATCAGGCCAGGTAGTCCTGAGGCATGGTCCTAGGGCTAAGGTCCTCTGGGATGGGAGGGAGAGAGAGAGAATTAGAGGGAGCATACTTAAATTCACACAGGACACCGGATAAGACAGGAAAATAACACCAGATATAACAGACTGACTCTAGCCCCCCGACACATAAACTACTGCAGCATAAATACTGGAGGCTGAGACAAGAGGGTTCGGGAGACACTGTGTCTGACGATACCCGTGGACAGGGCCAAACAGGCAGGATATAACCCCACCCACTTAGCCAAAGCACAGCCCCCACACCACTAGAGATATATCCTCAAACCACCAGCTCACTACCCGGAGACAAGGCCGAGTATAGCCCACGAGCCCGAGGGGAGCGCCAACCCGGACAGGAAGGTCACGTCAGTGACTCAACACACTCAAGTGACGCAACCCTTCTAGGGACAGCATGGAAGAGCGCCAGTGACTCAGCCCCGTTATAGGTTTAGAGTTAGAGTATCCCAGTGGAGAGAGGGGAACCGGCCAGGCAGAGACAGTAAGGGTGGTTCGTCGCTCCAGTGCCTTTCCGTTCACCTTCACACCCCTGGGCCAGACTACACTCAGTCATAGGACCTACTGAAGAGATGAGTCTTCAATAAAAACTTAAAGGTTGAGACCGAGTCTGCCTCTCTCTGTGGTACTGGGTGTGTGTTTATGTGTGTGTGGTGTGTTACTGGGTGTTTTTATGTGTGTGTGTGTTACTGGGTGTGTGTTGTGTTTATGTGTGTGTGTGTTACTGGGTGTGTGTTTATGTGTGTGTGGTGTGTTTATGTGTGTGTTGTGTGTTTATTTGTGTGTTTATGTGTATGTGGTGTGTCACTGGGTGTGTGGTGTGTCTATGTGTCTGTGTTACTGGATGTGTGATGTGTTTATGTGTGTGTTTATGTGTGTGTTTGTGTGTGTTACTGGGTGTGTGTTTATCTGTGTGTGTGGTGTGTTACTGTGTGTGTGTGTGTGTGTGTGTGTGTGTGTGTGTGTGTGTGTGTGTGTGTTACTGGGTGTGTGTGTGTGTGTGTGTGTGTGTGTGTGTGTGTTACTGGGTGTGTGTTTGTGTGTGTGGTGTATTTATGTGTGTGTGGTGTATTCCTGGGTGTATGGTGTGTTTATGTGTGTGTGTGTTACTGGGTGTGTGTTAATGGGTTTGTGGTGTGTTTATGTGTGTGTGTTACTGGGTGCGTGTTTATGTGTGTGTGTGTGTGTGTTTATTTGTGTGTGGTGTGTTTATGTGTGTGTTTCTGGGTGTGAGTTTTGAATGTTTTTATGTTCATCTCATTCGGTGATAACTTGCTCCCACCAAAGGAGATACCTATCTGTCTTAATGGCATGCAGAGGTCATATCCTTATCTTATCAACCTGACTGGACACACACACACACACACACACACATGGTATACAGCATGGGTAAGCCAGGGCACGCTCTCCCCTCAGATCTGACTGACTGCAGCAATATGCAATTTCAGAGTCTGCCTTGTAGCCATTAAAATGCCTGCCATGTCCTGACATTTACTTTAACGTTTCCCATTTACAGGATGGAGGGAAAACATAGAGCCACTCTCAAACACACACACACACACACACACACACACACACACACACACACACACACACACACACACACACACAGCCAAATGCACACACACACACACACACACACACACACAGCCAAATGCACACACACTCACATAGGTGCATTTTCAGTGCACTTTAAATGCATCACACACACACAGGCACGTGCGCGCACACACATTCACATAGCTACATGTTTCACAGCCTTCACACACCCCTCTCTGCATCCCCCAGCCATTAAGCCCCGCCCTGCCTTGTTGGGTCGTTCCCACCACGTCCAGATTGGATCAGAATGATAAAATGCTCCGTTTCCTCCAGGTCTGCATCCTTGTCTCTCAGTCACTCATCGATTTATTTGTCCCTGAGTCTTTTTCCCTCTTTATTTTCTCCTCTGTTCCGTTTCTAATGGAGCTCGGGAACGCCAGACAGTCTTCAGCATGGAGAAGAGAGAGAAGAGTCCTTGGCGACAAATCAAAAACATCCTTTCCAAAAGCCCCGGCAGTAGAATCAGTATTCAGAAGATGTATGGGTCTGTAATGCCGGCCCAGGCTCTTGTATATGAGCATGTCCTGCAGATTTGTGGACTTGTGATTTGTAATGAATTATCTGGTGAATGAATACAAAGGGAGGTTTACAAACAGCAGTCCCCCTTATCTCTGCCAGTGCAGTGTCCGACACACACACACACACACACACACACACACACACACACAGTAGAAATAATGTACACGCTGTCTTCTTCCAACAAGCTGTACATACTGTAGTGATTTCACGCAGTACTGTACATATAGGCAGGCACACAATAGATACACACAAAAAACAGCAAACAATCAAATCACATTTTATTTGTTGCGTACTCATATTATCGCGGGTGTAGTGAAATGCTGGTGGTTCTATCTCCAACAGTGCAGTAGTATCTAGCAATATAAAACAATACACTCAAATCCCCCCAACATATAAGAAAGGAAGGAAGACATATAGAAAATATTAGATCGAGCAACGTCAGAGTCAGGAATATAAATACATATGTACTATGATACCAGTCCACAAGGGCCCTCACCTCCTCCCTGTAGGCCGTCTCAAAGTTGTTGATAATTAGGCCTGTCATTGTTGTGTCATCTGCAAACGTGAGGATTGAGTCATAGACGTGCGTGGCCACGAGCTTAGTGATGAGCTTGGAGGGCACTACGGTGTTAAAGGCTGAGCTGTAGTCGATGAACAGCGTTCTTACATACAGTGCATTCGGAAAGTATTCAGACCCCATTGACTTGACGTTACAGCCTTATTCTTTAATGGACTCAATTGTTGCTGAAAGAATATCCTTGATGAAAATCTGCTCTCACGACCTCAGACTGGGTTGAAGGTTCACCTTCCAACAGGACAGCAGACAAAAACACACACCAGAGAAACGCAGGAGTGGCTTCAGGACAAGTCTCTGAATGTCCTTGAGTGGCTCAGCCAGATCCCAGACTTGAACCCGATCTAACATATCTGGAGAGACCTGAAAATAGCTGTGTAGCGACGCTCTCCATCCAACTAGACAGAGCTTGAGAGGATCTGCAGAGAAAAATGGGAGAAACTCCCCAAATACAGGTGTGCCAAGCTTGTAGAGTCATACCCAAGAAGACTCGAGGCTGTAATCTCTGCCAAAGGTGCTTCAAGAAAGTACTGAGTAAAGGGTCTGAAAATAATTTTATACATTTTTGAATAAGGCTGTAACGTAACAAAATGTGGAAATAGTCAAGGGGTCTGAGTACTTTCCGAATGCACTGTAGGTATTCCTCTTTTAAATGAATGTTTTTTGTTTGTTGATAAAACGAGGAAGAAAGACGAGGTGGGGAGAGAGGTGTAGAAGACAGAAAGGGAGAGAGGTAAGAACAGCGACAGACAGCATATGATCCATGAATTACAGTGCTACCCTAATATTCTCTCAGTTCATCACAATTGCGGTGTCTCCTAACCAGCCTTGGGCCCCCCAGTTGGCCTGAAGGTTATCTTAAGAGGGGGTGAGGTGGCGATGGCGGGACTGGCTTCCTATCTCACATCAAAACAAACCTGCAGATGAGTGACAGATGGAAAGAGAGAGAGCATGACTAAGCCTTGTTTTTCTATTCTAACACGGTCAGTCATCTTAAATCAGGAGGTGAAATGCAAAACTGACCTTGGATCATTCACTCTGGGACTACTACATCTCTTGTCTGTATTTCAATGTAAAGCATCTCTTTAATAATACTTCCTGTTGATCCGACCAAGTGACATCTCACCTATGATCATACTGTGCCCTCTGTGTTAGCTGGTTCAGATGCGGGAGGGGTTCACCAAAACAGCTGATAAAACCTAGAGGATTTAGGGAGAAGGGGGAGAGGGATGAAGTGAAGAAGAGAGACTGTTATTGTGTGTGTGTGGTCTCACCTGGTGTCCACACTGAGTGGCTACAGAGTACTTTATGCTGAAAAACAGACACATGAGGACAAACAATAAAAGATTATGTCAATAGAAGATACTGTATGTGACACAGACACCTGTCGGAGTGTACCTGAAACATTTAAATACAGAGGGCTATGTGTCACACCACTTGGTTATTGCAAGGCCAACCCCCAGGGAAATCATGACTTGGCAGTAACAGATAGCAACAGATAGTCCAGTGAAAATGGCTGTGTTTATGTGGTGTAAATCTTACAATTAGCAGCTGACATCTTACGTTTTTTTAAATTATTGCATGTGAGACAGATTCCATGTACAACAAGACAGACAGAGATGGAGAAAAGGAACACAGAACAGTTTAATTACCTCTGGTTATGGACACTTTTGCCAGCAATAACGCTTCCACGGCCTGTTCCTCCGACAGTGAATATCTGGCAATATCTACATTTGAGACTCCTTGTTCAGCTCGCTCCCTGAAAGTAAAGAAAACCGCTTATTTTTTATAGATATGAAAACAATACCTGAGATATGACCGTTCAGTCTAAAGCAGCAGCTTTTTAGGATACGTTTATACAGCCCAGTGCTGCTTACCTGAGATGCCATCTTCGTAGGTGTCGGCTTTCACTTCCTTTGTTTCGGAAAAAAGTTGCTTTCAGAACAAATATTTTTTGCTCAAATAGGTTTTGCTCTCGACAAAAAAGACACAAATGTGCCTCTATAGCATATAGCAATTTGCCTGTGAATAACCACACCTTCATACAAACGTGCTACTGTATGCATAATTCTTGACACACAACTGAAGATGCTGCCATATCTTGCCAGCACGCCCACAAGCGAGCCACTCAGGAGCAGAATGATGACACGTGGAAGAGGGAAAGGAATGAGATGGGAACAGCAATTTGTTGAAAGTTGAGGAGGAGGGCTAATAGCTGAACAATAGACTATTCCACCTTTACTAAAGTATAGTCTAATAGCTGAGCTAGGTGTGAACCCCCCCTCCTATCCCAGACCAGATTTGCCCTAACGACCAAGAGGTAGCTTGCTACTCAATGTAATAAAGTAATGGCTTATGTTGGCTGACAATTTGTTAGCTACGCTATCCTTACGAACCACATAGCATATCATTACAGCAGTATGTACCGGTATGTTAGCTAGCTATCTAACGTTAGTAGTTATACATCAAACTTGACAGTATATTAACTATAGGCTATCTAACTACCCAATGTTTATTGACATGATTATTCTCGTCATTCTTAGCTTAGCTAAATGGTATAGTCGTTGTGCTTTCTCAATGGACATCCGGGTGCTTTCGTAAATTCGCTCTGGCTATCTATAGGCTGGACAATAGAACAAGTCAAAATTCACCCAAGGCTGAAAAACGGCTTACGAACATTGGCTAAACTGGAACACCAGCGTGAGTTGTTTTGACTGAGAATTCCATGAAAAATGTATCTCTTTTTATTTTACAACTACAATCTATTCGTCAGATGAAACTGGGAAAAAAAGACTTGTGTAGAAAGTAAACATCCGCACCTCGATGGTGTCAACTGTGCTTATGTCTGCGTAATGAAAAAGTAGGGAATTTTTTTAAACTTCTATTTCTGGTCTAGCGATCGATGACAAACGAGGTCACTGCCCAGATGTACATAATTACAAAGAGGAGATTCTCCTGATTAAAATGATGCCCGTGTAAAAATGTTGCTTCCGTCCCTCTCCTCGCCTCGAACCAGGGACCCTCTGCACACAAAGACAACAGCCACCCTCAAAGCATCGTCACCCATCGCGCCACAAAAGCCGCGAACAACTACTTCAAGCTTCAAGGTCTCAGCGCGAGTGACGTCACCGATTGAAACGCTATTAGTACGCACCCCGCGAACTAGCTAGCCATTTCACAATGGTTATACCCAGCTTGACAAAAATCTAAATATACACATTGCAAGATATTTGGCGAAATATACAGACTTGCCTATATTTCCCCCGTAGGAAACAATGGGAAGACCTCAGAGTTCCAATATTATTTTTGTTGTTCACATTTTGTTGTTTACATTTGAACAATAAATCAATGTGAGTAGGTCTCATTGCCAACAATAACGGAGCAGGCATTGTGACGTTGAACAATAAGCTGGGAATAGAACATTCGGAAGGCGAGTTGGTGCCACGGTTCTCAGTAAAACTAATAGGAGCTGGCAGGGTGAACAATGCCCTAAAATAAGGCCTGTTTTGTTCGTGATTACTTCAAAACGACGGCAAGCAGCTGGGAAATATGGTCATATTATGAAACTGGGCTCCACGGCGGATGCAATGAACTCGTTTTCATTAGAATACTATCTACACGTATTTCAGAGCACTTCAGTGTACAAGAGCGCAGAAAAATTATTTTACGAGCACTCAACACCCGTTGAATATGGCCGGTGTCAGTAAACGTCGGGAAAAAAGCTTTAATTCAACTGTTTCCAGCAGCACATTTACAGTCACCAACGTTCTGGTTAACACGAAACTGCCTTACCAGCTCTGCTAGGGCGAGTGGTCTAATTTGTGTCTGGAAGTAGCTAGCCCATGTTAGCTTGGGTGCTTGACTGCCTTTGTAAGGCCAGAACACTCAAATCAACCCTACTCCTCGGCCCGAACGCCCAGTGGGCACTTTGAGGGCGAAACGGTCTGAATTTACAAACGGACAATTTTTCTATGAATGGAAACACCATAATATTAATATAAATGAAGCCAAATTTCTTAAAATCAATCCAATATACTATGTTATATGTCAAAAAAGGTTTTAAATTCTATGGTAATGCCAACACGGAAAACTATCAAATGCTTCTGAAGGATAATCTCTGCTGTTACTTCCTCTATTTCCTTCATTAGTCTAATCTCTTTTGACCTAAACTCCTTTTGTTTTAATGATGAGTATTGTACATTTAAAAGTGTCCCGCACAATAATGGGATCTGCTGTACCTACAGTACCAGTCAAGAGTTTGGACACACCTACTCATTCAATGTTTTTTCTTAATGTACTATTTCTAAGTGCAAACCAGATGGATGGCGTATCGCTGCAGAATGCTGTGGTAGCCAGGCTGGTCAAGTATATATCCACTAGTTCTAATGTATCCATGATACTCGTGATCTCCTTAAGCGCTTGAGGGTGATAGTTTGTAGTGTCATTTCCTTTACGGTCCATTGAGGTACATAAAACAGTATTATAATCTCCCATCCTAATAATAGATTCATTTGTTGCTTGTGAGATCATTATATACAGTATATTTTCAAAGAATTGTGAATCATCATTATTTGGCCCATATAGATGAATTAGCCAGATCTGTTTTTGGTCTAGCATATTTAAAAGGATCCATCTTCCTTGAGGATCTGTTTCCCAGTTTGCACAATCGGATCAAATTTGTTGTTAATGAATATTTTATACCCTTTTTGAACCCCTTTTGAATTTCTTTGCCCATGACAAAAATATATTTCACCCTCCCAATCCTTTTTCCATCCAACCTCCTTTATATTTGTAGAGTGAGTTTCCTGTAAACAATAAATATTATATTCTTTCTATTTTACCCAGATAAAAGTTGATCTTATTTTTTTATGATCTGCTAAGCCATCACAATTGTAACTGGCTATACTTATTTCCCAGTTTACCATAAGATGCCTAAGTTTCAGTCTTACTCACGTCAGCCACGGAGAACAAGAGCTCACAGTCCTCGTAAGTGGCAGTGGCTGCACTGTGTTATCCTCGAAGCGGGCGAAGAAGGTGTGTAGCTTGTCCAGGAGCAAGACGTCGCTATCCGCGACGTGGCTGGGTTTCCCTTTATAATCTGGGATTGTCTTGTGTCCCTGCCACATACGTCTTGTGTCTGAGCCGTTGAAATGCGACTTCACTTTGTCTCTGTAATGACGTTTTGCCTGTTTGATTGCCTTACAGAGGGCATAGTTGGACTGTTTGCACTCGTCCATGTTCCCAGTCATCTTACCAATGCATTGCTTTGCGCTTTCAGTTTTGAACGAATGCTCCCATCTATCGATGGTTTTTGGTTTGGATAATTTCTATTCGTCACAGTAGGAACAACATCCTCTATGCACTTCCTGATTAACTCAGTCACCAAGTCAGTGTGTACATCAATGCTACTCTCAGAGGCAACCCGGAACATATCCCAGTCCGTGTGATCAAAACAATCTTGAAGCGTAGATTTGATTGGTCAGACCAGTGTTGAACAGTCCTTACCATGGGTACTTCCTGTTTAAGAGGGAGAGAGAGAGGACAACAGACAAGACCTGCTCCACAGGTCTATGAGAGGCTTTGAGATGTATTAAACAGAGCGGGAGCTGAGTGGAGAACAACTATCTAATTTCATTTTAATGCGCTGAGGGTTGTGGTGTTGCTTTCCAGGCTCTCGCCACACATTGATTACAGACTTTAATAGGTTTCTGTATCAACAGCAGTGACCTGAGCTGTTATCTATCCCACTCTGCATGATCTATCACTAACACACACTCACTGAATTCAGGCCACTACGTACACACACACACACACACACACACACACACACACACACACACACACACCAATGGTATTAGCAATTTATGTTCTCGCAGCCCAAACTGCCCAATCATGTCTGCTAAGTAATTTAATTCCTTTTTAAAGAGAGAGAGATGAGTATGAGGTGGAGGGAGGAAGGGAGGGAACATAACAGAGAGATGGAGGGGGGGGGGCAGGGATGGTAGAGACATACAGTACTGTAGCAGAGAGGGTGGGGGGGGAACATAACAGAGAGATGGAGGGGGAGGCAGGGATGGTAGAGACATACAGTACTGTAGCAGAGAGGGGGGGGGGGCAGGGATGGAAGAGACATACAGTACTGTAGCAGAGAGGGGGGGCAGGGATGGAAGAGACATACAGTACTGTAGCAGAGAGGGGGGGGCAGGGATGGAAGAGACATACAGTACTGTAGCAGAGAGGGGGGGGCAGGGATGGAAGAGACATACAGTACTGTAGCAGAGAGGGTGGGGGTGGAGAAGTGCTGCAGTAGCGATGAAATGGATTTTTACAGTGTAGTGCAGCGCTATCAATTTGCAAAGGGAAAACAAAAACCAACAACAAGCAAAACCCCAAACCAAAATGAACAACAGGGTGGATGGTGTACAAGTGCTGCTGCACTGCTTGTTTTAACACAGAGTGTAAACAACACAACAGACAGAGAGAGGGTCAGATGAACATACATAACCGAGTGGTTTTACAACTGACCTCCGAGAGAGAGAATAGGTAGATCTCCTTCTCTCCTCCTTTGTCTCCTACTCTTACCCTCTTTTTCTCTCCCCTTTGCCTCTCATTTATTTGTCTCCTCCACTCCTCCCCTTCTCTCCCCTTTTCTCCTACCCAATGCAAAAACAGGAGATAGAGGAGATAGAGAATCAAGGTGAATAAATGTCTGAGTAATGGCCAGAGGTATTTTCCCCGTTGTTTTTTGGCAAGGATCGCGCCATCGGGCCAAATGCCAGGATGTCTGAGTGATAGTGAAGGGCATAGAGACAACGAGCGAGAGAGAAGAGTAATACCACTGTAGAGAGAGAGGGAGAGGAGGAAGAGTAATATCACTGTAGAGAGAGAGGGAGAGGAGGAAGAGTAATATCACTGTAGAGAGAGGAAGAGGAGGGAGAGTAATATAACTGTAGAGAGAGAGGGAGAGGAGGAAGAGTAATATCACTGTAGAGAGAGAGGGAGAGGAGGAAGAGTAATATCACTGTAGAGAGAGAGGAAGAGGAGGAAGAGTAATATCACTGTAGAGAGAGGAAGAGGAGGAAGAGTAATATAACTGTAGAGAGAGAGGAAGAGGAGGAAGAGTAATACCACTGTAGAGAGAGGGAGAGGAGGAAGAGTAATATCACTGTAGAGAGAGAGAAGAGGAGGAAGAGTAATATAACTGTAGAGAGAGAGGAAGAGGAGGAAGAGTAATATCACTGTAGAGAGAGAGAAGAGGAGGAAGAGTAATATAACTGTAGAGAGAGGAAGAGGAGGAAGAGTAATACCACTGTAGAGAGAGAAGAGGAGGAAGAGTAATATCACTGTAGAGATAGAGAGGAAGAGGAGGAAGAGTAATATAACTGTAGAGATAGTGGAAGAGGAGGAAGAGTAATATCACTGTAGAGAGAGAGAGGAAGAGGAGGAAGAGTAATATAACTGTAGAGAGAGAGAAGAGGAGGAAGAGTAATATAACTGTAGAGAGAGGAAGAGGAGGAAGAGTAATACCACTGTAGAGAGAGAGAAGAGGAGGAAGAGTACTATCACTGTAGAGAGAGAGAGAAGAGGAGGAAGAGTAATACCACTGTAGAGATAGAGGGAGAGGAGGAAGAGTAATACCACTGTAGAGATAGAGGAAGAGGAGGAAGAGTAATATAACTGTAGAGAGAGAGAAGAGGAGGAAGAGTAATATCAATGTAGAGAGAGGAAGAGGAGGAAGAGTAATAACACTGTAGAGAGAGAGGGAGAGGAGGAAGAGTAATATAACTGTAGAGAGAGAGAGGAAGAGGAGGAAGAGTAATATAACTGTAGAGAGAGAGAAGAGGAGGAAGAGTAATATCACTGTAGAGAGAGAGAGGAAGAGGAGGAAGAGTAATATAACTGCAGAGAGAGAGAAGAGGAGGAAGAGTAATATCACTGTAGAGAGAGAGAGGAAGAGGAGGAAGAGTAATATAACTGTAGAGAGAGAGAGGAAGAGGAGGAAGAGTAATATAACTGTAGAGAGAGAGGGAGAGGAGGAAGAGTAATATAACTGTAGAGAGAGGGAGAGGAGGAAGAGTAATACCACTGTAGAGAGAGAGGGAGAGGAGGAAGAGTAATATAACTGTAGAGAGAGGGAGAGGAGGAAGAGTAATATAACTGTAGAGAGAGGAAGAGGAGGAAGAGTAATATAACTGTAGAGAGAGAGAAGAGGAGGAAGAGTAATATAACTGTAGAGAGAGAGGAAGAGGAGGAAGAGTAATATCACTGTAGAGAGAGAGAAGAGTAATATCACTGTAGAGAGAGGAAGAGGAGGAAGAGTAATATAACTGTAGAGAGAGAGAAGAGGAGGAAGAGTAATATCACTGTAGAGAGAGGGGAAGAGGAGGAAGAGTAATATAACTGTAGAGAGAGGGAGAGGAGGAAGAGTAATATCACTGTAGAGAGAGAGGGAGAGGAGGAAGAGTAATATCACTGTAGAGAGAGAGGGAGAGGAGGAAGAGTAATATCACTGTAGAGAGAGAGGGAGAGGAGGAAGAGTAATATCACTGTAGAGAGAGAGGGAGAGGAGGAAGAGTAATACCACTGTAGAGAGAGAGGGAGAGGAGGAAGAGTAATATCACTGTAGAGAGAGGAAGAGGAGGGAGAGTAATATCACTGTAGAGAGAGAGAAGAGGAGGAAGAGTAATATCACTGTAGAGAGAGAGGGAGAGGAGGAAGAGTAATATCACTGTAGAGAGAGAGGGAGAGGAGGAAGAGTAATACCACTGTAGAGAGAGAGGGAGAGGAGGAAGAGTAATATCACTGTAGAGAGAGGAAGAGGAGGGAGAGTAATATCACTGTAGAGAGAGAGAAGAGGAGGAAGAGTAATATCACTGTAGAGAGAGGGAGAGGAGGAAGAGTAATATAACTGTAGAGAGAGGAAGAGGAGGGAGAGTAATATAACTGTAGAGAGAGGGAGAGGAGGAAGAGTAATATCACTGTAGAGAGAGAGGGAGAGGAGGAAGAGTAATACCACTGTAGAGAGAGAGGGAGAGGAGGAAGAGTAATATCACTGTAGAGAGAGGAAGAGGAGGAAGAATAATATAACTGTAGAGAGAGAGGGAGAGGAGGAAGAGTAATACCACTGTAGAGAGAGAGGGAGAGGAGGAAGAGTAATATAACTGTAGAGAGAGGGAGAGGAGGAAGAGTAATATAACTGTAGAGAGCGAGGGAGAGGAGGAAGAGTAATATCACTGTAGAGAGAGGAAGAGGAGGAAGAGTAATACCACTGTAGAGAGAGAGGGAGAGGAGGAAGAGTAATATCACTGTAGAGAGAGAGAAGGGGAGGAAGAGTAATATGACTGTAGAGAGAGGAAGAGGAGGAAGAGTAATATAACTGTAGAGAGAGAGAAGAGGAGGAAGAGTAATATAACTGTAGAGAGAGGAAGAGGAGGAAGAGTAATATCACTGTAGAGAGAGAGAAGAGGAGGAAGAGTAATATTACTGTAGAGAGAGGAAGAGGAGGAAGAGTAATATAACTGTAGAGAGAGAGAAGAGGAGGAAGAGTAATATCACTGTAGAGAGAGAGGGAGAGGAGGAAGAGTAATACCACTGTAGAGAGAGGGAGAGGAGGAAGAGTAATATAACTGTAGAGAGAGAGAAGAGGAGGAAGAGTAATATCACTGTAGAGAGAGAGGGAGAGGAGGAAGAGTAATACCACTGTAGAGAGAGGGAGAGGAGGAAGAGTAATATAACTGTAGAGAGAGAGGGAGAGGAGGAAGAGTAATATAACTGTAGAGAGAGAGGAAGAGGAGGAAGAGTAATATAACTGTAGAGAGAGAGGGAGAGGAGGAAGAGTAATATAACTGTAGAGAGAGAGGGAGAGGAGGAAGAGTAATATAACTGTAGAGAGAGGAAGAGGAGGAAGAGTAATATAACTGTAGAGAGAGAGGGAGAGGAGGAAGAGTAATATAACTGTAGAGAGAGGGAGAGGAGGAAGAGTAATATAACTGTAGAGAGAGAGGGAGAGGAGGAAGAGTAATATAACTGTAGAGAGAGGGAGAGGAGGAAGAGTAATACCACTGTAGAGAGAGAGGGAGAGGAGGAAGAGTAATATCACTGTAGAGAGAGAGGGAGAGGAGGAAGAGTAATACCACTGTAGAGAGAGAGGGAGAGGAGGAAGAGTAATATAACTGTAGAGAGAGAGGAAGAGGAGGAAGAGTAATATAACTGTAGAGAGAGAGGGAGAGGAGGAAGAGTAATATAACTGTAGAGAGAGGGAGAGGAGGAAGAGTAATACCACTGTAAAGAGAGAGGGAGAGGAGGAAGAGTAATATCACTGTAGAGAGAGGGAGAGGAGGAAGAGTAATATAACTGTAGAGAGAGAGGGAGAGGAGGAAGAGTAATATCACTGTAGAGAGAGGAAGAGGAGGAAGAGTAATACCACTGTAGAGAGAGAGGGAGAGGAGGAAGAGTAATATCACTGTAGAGAGAGAGAAGAGGAGGAAGAGTAATATAACTGTAGAGAGAGAGGAAGAGGAGGAAGAGTAATATCACTGTAGAGAGAGAGGAAGAGGAGGAAGAGTAATATCACTGTAGAGAGAGAGGGAGAGGAGGAAGAGTAATATCACTGTAGAGAGAGAGGAAGAGGAGGAAGAGTAATATAACTGTAGAGAGAGAGGGAGAGGAGGAAGAGTAATATCACTGTAGAGAGAGAGGGAGAGGAGGAAGAGTAATACCACTGTAGAGAGAGAGGGAGAGGAGGAAGAGTAATATAACTGTAGAGAGAGGGAGAGGAGGAAGAGTAATATAACTGTAGAGAGCGAGGGAGAGGAGGAAGAGTAATATCACTGTAGAGAGAGGAAGAGGAGGAAGAGTAATACCACTGTAGAGAGAGAGGGAGAGGAGGAAGAGTAATATCACTGTAGAGAGAGAGAAGGGGAGGAAGAGTAATATGACTGTAGAGAGAGGAAGAGGAGGAAGAGTAATATAACTGTAGAGAGAGAGAAGAGGAGGAAGAGTAATATAACTGTAGAGAGAGGAAGAGGAGGAAGAGTAATATCACTGTAGAGAGAGAGAAGAGGAGGAAGAGTAATATTACTGTAGAGAGAGGAAGAGGAGGAAGAGTAATATAACTGTAGAGAGAGAGAAGAGGAGGAAGAGTAATATCACTGTAGAGAGAGAGAGGGAGAGGAGGAAGAGTAATACCACTGTAGAGAGAGGGAGAGGAGGAAGAGTAATATAACTGTAGAGAGAGAGAAGAGGAGGAAGAGTAATATCACTGTAGAGAGAGAGGGAGAGGAGGAAGAGTAATACCACTGTAGAGAGAGAGGGAGAGGAGGAAGAGTAATATAACTGTAGAGAGAGAGGAAGAGGAGGAAGAGTAATATAACTGTAGAGAGAGGGAGAGGAGGAAGAGTAATACCACTGTAGAGAGAGAGGGAGAGGAGGAAGAGTAATATCACTGTAGAGAGAGAGGGAGAGGAGGAAGAGTAATATCACTGTAGAGAGAGAGGGAGAGGAGGAAGAGTAATATAACTGTAGAGAGAGAGGGAGAGGAGGAAGAGTAATATAACTGTAGAGAGAGAGGGAGAGGAGGAAGAGTAATATAACTGTAGAGAGAGAGGGAGAGGAGGAAGAGTAATATAACTGTAGAGAGAGGGAGAGGAGGAAGAGTAATACCACTGTAGAGAGAGAGGGAGAGGAGGAAGAGTAATATCACTGTAGAGAGAGAGGGAGAGGAGGAAGAGTAATATCACTGTAGAGAGAGAGGGAGAGGAGGAAGAGTAATATAACTGTAGAGAGAGAGGGAGAGGAGGAAGAGTAATATAACTGTAGAGAGAGGGAGAGGAGGAAGAGTAATATAACTGTAGAGAGAGGGAGAGGAGGAAGAGTAATACCACTGTAGAGAGAGAGGGAGAGGAGGAAGAGTAATATCACTGTAGAGAGAGAGGGAGAGGAGGAAGAGTAATACCACTGTAGAGAGAGAGGGAGAGGAGGAAGAGTAATATAACTGTAGAGAGAGAGGAAGAGGAGGAAGAGTAATATAACTGTAGAGAGAGAGGGAGAGGAGGAAGAGTAATATAACTGTAGAGAGAGGGAGAGGAGGAAGAGTAATACCACTGTAAAGAGAGAGGGAGAGGAGGAAGAGTAATATCACTGTAGAGAGAGGGAGAGGAGGAAGAGTAATATAACTGTAGAGAGAGAGGGAGAGGAGGAAGAGTAATATCACTGTAGAGAGAGGAAGAGGAGGAAGAGTAATACCACTGTAGAGAGAGAGGGAGAGGAGGAAGAGTAATATCACTGTAGAGAGAGAGAAGAGGAGGAAGAGTAATATAACTGTAGAGAGAGAGGAAGAGGAGGAAGAGTAATATCACTGTAGAGAGAGAGGAAGAGGAGGAAGAGTAATATCACTGTAGAGAGAGAGGGAGAGGAGGAAGAGTAATATCACTGTAGAGAGAGAGGAAGAGGAGGAAGAGTAATATAACTGTAGAGAGAGAGGGAGAGGAGGAAGAGTAATATCACTGTAGAGAGAGAGGGAGAGGAGGAAGAGTAATATCACTGTAGAGCGAGAGGAAGAGGAGGAAGAGTAATATAACTGTAGAGAGAGAGGGAGAGGAGGAAGAGTAATATAACTGTAGAGAGAGAGGAAGAGGAGGAAGAGTAATATCACTGTAGAGAGAGAGGGAGAGGAGGAAGAGTAATATCACTGTAGAGAGAGAGGAAGAGGAGGAAGAGTAATATAACTGTAGAGAGAGAGGGAGAGGAGGAAGAGTAATATCACTGTAGAGAGAGGAAGAGGAGGAAGAGTAATACCACTGTAGAGAGAGAGGGAGAGGAGGAAGAGTAATATAACTGTAGAGAGAGAGGGAGAGGAGGAAGAGTAATATAACTGTAGAGAGAGGAAGAGGAGGAAGAGTAATATAACTGTAGAGAGAGAGGGAGAGGAGGAAGAGTAATATCACTGTAGAGAGAGGAAGAGGAGGAAGAGTAATACCACTGTAGAGAGAGAGGGAGAGGAGGAAGAGTAATATCACTTTAGAGAGAGAGAAGATGAGGAAGAGTAATATAACTGTAGAGAGAGGAAGAGGAGGAAGAGTAATATCACTGTAGAGAGAGAGAGAAGATGAGGAAGAGTAATATAACTGTAGAGAGAGAGGGAGAGGAGGAAGAGTAATATAACTGTAGAGAGAGAGGGAGAGGAGGAAGAGTAATATAACTGTAGAGAGAGAGGGAGAGGAGGAAGAGTAATATCACTGTAGAGAGAGGAAGAGGAGGAAGAGTAATACCACTGTAGAGAGAGAGGGAGAGGAGGAAGAGTAATATCACTTTAGAGAGAGAGAAGATGAGGAAGAGTAATATAACTGTAGAGAGAGGAAGAGGAGGAAGAGTAATATAACTGTAGAGAGAGGAAGAGGAGGAAGAGTAATACCACTGTAGAGAGAGAGGGAGAGGAGGAAGAGTAATATCACTTTAGAGAGAGAGAAGATGAGGAAGAGTAATATAACTGTAGAGAGAGAGAGAGAGGAGGAAGAGTAATATAACTGTAGAGAGAGAGGGGGAGGAGGAAGAGTAATATCACTGTAGAGAGAGGAAGAGGAGGAAGAGTAATATAACTGTAGAGAGAGAGGGAGAGGAGGAAGAGTAATATAACTGTAGAGAGAGGGAGAGGAGGAAGAGTAATATAACTGTAGAGAGAGAAGAAGAGGAGGAAGAGTAATATAACTGTAGAGAGAGAGGGGGAGGAGGAAGAGTAATATCACTGTAGAGAGAGAGGGAGAGGAGGAAGAGTAATATAACTGTAGAGAGAGGGAGAGGAGGAAGAGTAATATAACTGTAGAGAGAGAGGAAGAGGAGGAAGAGTAATATAACTGTAGAGAGAGAGGAAGAGGAGGAAGAGTAATATAACTGTAGAGAGAGGGAGAGGAGGAAGAGTAATATAACTGTAGAGAGAGAAGAAGAGGAGGAAGAGTAATATAACTGTAGAGAGAGAGGGAGAGGAGGAAGAGTAATATAACTGTAGAGAGAGAGGGAGAGGAGGAAGAGTAATATAACTGTAGAGAGAGAGGGAGAGGAGGAAGAGTAATATAACTGTAGAGAGAGAGGGAGAGGAGGAAGAGTAATATAACTGTAGAGAGAGGGAGAGGAGGAAGAGTAATATAACTGTAGAGAGAGAGGAAGAGTAATATAACTGTAGAGAGAGAAGAAGAGGAGGAAGAGTAATATAACTGTAGAGAGAGAAGAAGAGGAGGAAGAGTAATATAACTGTAGAGAGAGAGGGAGAGGAGGAAGAGTAATATAACTGTAGAGAGAGAGGGAGAGGAGGAAGAGTAATATAACTGTAGAGAGAGAGGGAGAGGAGGAAGAGTAATATAACTGTAGAGAGAGGGAGAGGAGGAAGAGTAATATAACTGTAGAGAGAGGGAGAGGAGGAAGAGTAATATAACTGTAGAGAGAGAAGAAGAGGAGGAAGAGTAATATAACTGTAGAGAGAGAGGGAGAGGAGGAAGAGTAATATAACTGTAGAGAGAGAGGGAGAGGAGGAAGAGTAATATCACTGTAGAGAGAAGAAGAGGAGGAAGAGTAATATAACTGTAGAGAGAGGGAGAGGAGGAAGAGTAATATAACTGTAGAGAGAGAAGAAGAGGAGGAAGAGTAATATAACTGTAGAGAGAGAGGGAGAGGAGGAAGAGTAATATAACTGTAGAGAGAGAGGGAGAGGAGGAAGAGTAATACCACTGTAGAGAGAGAGAGGAAGAGGAGGGAGAGTAATATAACTGTAGAGAGAGAGGGAGAGGAGGAAGAGTAATATCACTGTAGAGAGAGAGGGAGAGGAGGAAGAGTAATATAACTGTAGAGAGAGGGAGAGGAGGAAGAGTAATATAACTGTAGAGAGAGAGGAAGAGTAATATAACTGTAGAGATAGAGGGAGAGGAGGAAGAGTAATATAACTGTAGAGAGAGAGGAAGAGGAGGAAGAGTAATATAACTGTAGAGAGAGAGGAAGAGGAGGGAGAGTAATATAACTGTAGAGAGAGAGAAGAGGAGGAAGAGTAATATAACTGTAGAGAGAGAGGGAGAGGAGGAAGAGTAATATAACTGTAGAGATAGAGGGAGAGGAGGAAGAGTAATATAACTGTAGAGAGAGAGGAAGAGGAGGAAGAGTAATATAACTGTAGAGAGAGAGGAAGAGGAGGAAGAGTAATATAACTGTAGAGAGAGAGAAGAGGAGGAAGAGTAATATAACTGTAGAGAGAGAGGGAGAGGAGGAAGAGTAATATAACTGTAGAGATAGAGGGAGAGGAGGAAGAGTAATATAACTGTAGAGAGAGAGGAAGAGGAGGAAGAGTAATATAACTGTAGAGAGAGAGGGAGAGGAGGAAGAGTAATATCACTGTAGAGAGAGAGGGAGAGGAGGAAGAGTAATATAACTGTAGAGAGAGGAAGAGGAGGAAGAGTAATATCACTGTAGAGAGAGAGAAGAGGAGGAAGAGTAATATAACTGTAGAGAGAGGAAGAGGAGGAAGAGTAATATAACTGTAGAGAGAGAGAAGAGGAGGAAGAGTAATACCACTGTAGAGAGAGAGGGAGAGGAGGAAGAGTAATACCACTGTAGAGAGAGGGAGAGGAGGAAGAGTAATATAACTGTAGAGAGAGGGAGAGGAGGAAGAGTAATATCACTGTAGAGAGAGGAAGAGGAGGAAGAGTAATATAACTGTAGAGAGAGAGGAAGAGGAGGAAGAGTAATATAACTGTAGAGAGAGAGAAGAAGAGGAGGAAGAGTAATATAACTGTAGAGAGAGGAAGAGGAGGAAGAGTAATATCACTGTAGAGAGAGGAAGAGGAGGAAGAGTAATATAACTGTAGAGAGAGAGGAAGAGGAGGAAGAGTAATACCACTGTAGAGAGAGAGGGAGAGGAGGAAGAGTAATATCACTGTAGAGAGAGGGAGAGGAGGAAGAGTAATATAACTGTAGAGAGAGAGGGAGAGGAGGAAGAGTAATATCACTGTAGAGAGAGGAAGAGGAGGAAGAGTAATACCACTGTAGAGAGAGAGGGAGAGGAGGAAGAGTAATATCACTGTAGAGAGAGAGAAGAGGAGGAAGAGTAATATAACTGTAGAGAGAGAGGAAGAGGAGGAAGAGTAATATCACTGTAGAGAGAGAGGGAGAGGAGGAAGAGTAATATCACTGTGGAGAGAGAGGAAGAGGAGGAAGAGTAATATAACTGTAGAGAGAGAGGGAGAGGAGGAAGAGTAATATCACTGTAGAGAGAGGGAGAGGAGGAAGAGTAATATAACTGTAGAGAGAGGGAGAGGAGGAAGAGTAATATAACTGTAGAGAGAGGAAGAGGAGGAAGAGTAATATAACTGTAGAGAGAGAGAAGAGGAGGAAGAGTAATATAACTGTAGAGAGAGAGGGAGAGGAGGGAGAGTAATACCACTGTAGAGAGAGGAAGAGGAGGAAGAGTAATATAACTGTAGAGAGAGAGAAGAGGAGGAAGAGTAATATAACTGTAGAGAGAGGAAGAGGAGGAAGAGTAATATAACTGTAGAGAGAGGAAGAGGAGGAAGAGTAATATAACTGTAGAGAGAGAGAAGAGGAGGAAGAGTAATATAACTGTAGAGAGAGGAAGAGGAGGAAGAGTAATACCACTGTAGAGAGAGGAAGAGGAGGAAGAGTAATATAACTGTAGAGAGAGAGAAGAGGAGGAAGAGTAATATAACTGTAGAGAGAGGAAGAGGAGGAAGAGTAATATAACTGTAGAGAGAGAGAAGAGGAGGAAGAGTAATATCACTGTAGAGAGAGGAAGAGGAGGAAGAGTAATATAACTGTAGAGAGAGAGAAGAGGAGGAAGAGTAATATAACTGTAGAGAGAGAGGGAGAGGAGGAAGAGTAATATAACTGTAGAGAGAGGGAGAGGAGGAAGAGTAATATAACTGTAGAGAGAGGGAGAGGAGGAAGAGTAATATAACTGTAGAGAGAGGGAGAGGAGGAAGAGTAATATCACTGTAGAGAGAGAGAGGAAGAGGAGGAAGAGTAATATAACTGTAGAGAGAGGAAGAGGAGGAAGAGTAATATAACTGTAGAGAGAGAGAAGAGGAGGAAGAGTAATATAACTGTAGAGAGAGGAAGAGGAGGAAGAGTAATATAACTGTAGAGAGAGGGAGAGGAGGAAGAGTAATATAACTGTAGAGAGAGGAAGAGGAGGAAGAGTAATATAACTGTAGAGAGAGAGGAAGAGGAGGAAGAGTAATATAACTGTAGAGAGAGAGAAGAGGAGGAAGAGTAATATAACTGTAGAGAGAGAGGAAGAGGAGGAAGAGTAATATAACTGTAGAGAGAGGAAGAGGAGGAAGAGTAATATAACTGTAGAGAGAGAGGAAGAGGAGGAAGAGTAATATAACTGTAGAGAGAGGAAGAGGAGGAAGAGTAATATAACTGTAGAGAGAGAGAAGAGGAGGAAGAGTAATATAACTGTAGAGAGAGAGAAGAGGAGGAAGAGTAATATAACTGTAGAGAGAGGAAGAGGAGGAAGAGTAATATAACTGTAGAGAGAGGGAGAGGAGGAAGAGTAATATAACTGTAGAGAGAGGAAGAGGAGGAAGAGTAATATAACTGTAGAGAGAGAGGAAGAGGAGGAAGAGTAATATAACTGTAGAGAGAGGAAGAGGAGGAAGAGTAATATAACTGTAGAGAGAGAGAAGAGGAGGAAGAGTAATATAACTGTAGAGAGAGAGGAAGAGGAGGAAGAGTAATATAACTGTAGAGAGAGGAAGAGGAGGAAGAGTAATATAACTGTAGAGAGAGAGGAAGAGGAGGAAGAGTAATATAACTGTAGAGAGAGAGAAGAGGAGGAAGAGTAATATAACTGTAGAGAGAGAGGAAGAGGAGGAAGAGTAATATCACTGTAGAGAGAGGGAGAGGAGGAAGAGTAATATCACTGTAGAGAGAGGAAGAGGAGGAAGAGTAATATAACTGTAGAGAGAGAGAAGAGGAGGAAGAGTAATATCACTGTAGAGAGAGAGGAAGAGGAGGAAGAGTAATATAACTGTAGAGAGAGGGAGAGGAGGAAGAGTAATATCACTGTAGAGAGAGAGGGAGAGGAGGAAGAGTAATATCACTGTAGAGAGAGAGGGAGAGGAGGAAGAGTAATATCACTGTAGAGAGAGGAAGAGGAGGAAGAGTAATACCACTGTAGAGAGAGAGGGAGAGGAGGAAGAGTAATATCACTGTAGAGAGAGAGAAGAGGAGGAAGAGTAATATAACTGTAGAGAGAGAGGAAGAGGAGGAAGAGTAATATCACTGTAGAGAGAGAGGAAGAGGAGGAAGAGTAATATCACTGTAGAGAGAGAGGGAGAGGAGGAAGAGTAATACCACTGTAGAGATAGGAAGAGGAGGGAGAGTAATATAACTGTAGAGAGAGAGGAAGAGGAGGGAGAGTAATATAACTGTAGAGAGAGAGAGAGGAAGAAGAGTAATATCACTGTAGAGAGAGAGGGAGAGGAGGAAGAGTAATACCACTGTAGAGAGGAAGAGGAGGAAGAGTAATACCACTGTAGAGAGAGAGGGAGAGGAGGAAGAGTAATATCACTGTAGAGAGAGAGGGAGAGGAGGAAGAGTAATATCACTGTAGAGAGAGAGGGAGAGGAGGAAGAGTAATATAACTGTAGAGAGAGAGGAAGAGGAGGAAGAGTAATATAACTGTAGAGAGAGAGGGAGAGGAGGAAGAGTAATATCACTGTAGAGAGAGAGGGAGAGGAGGAAGAGTAATATCACTGTAGAGAGAGAGGGAGAGGAGGAAGAGTAATATCACTGTAGAGAGAGAGGAAGAGGAGGAAGAGTAATATCACTGTAGAGAGAGAGGGAGAGGAGGAAGAGTAATATAACTGTAGAGAGAGAGAGGGAGAGGAGGAAGAGTAATATAACTGTAGAGAGAGAGGGAGAGGAGGAAGAGTAATATCACTGTAGAGAGAGGGAGAGGAGGAAGAGTAATACCACTGTAGAGAGAGAGAAGAGGAGGAAGAGTAATATAACTGTAGAGAGAGAGGGAGAGGAGGAAGAGTAATATCACTGTAGAGAGAGAGGAAGAGGAGGAAGAGTAATATCACTGTAGAGAGAGAGAGAGGAAGAGGAGGAAGAGTAATATCACTGTAGAGAGAGAGGGAGAGGAGGAAGAGTAATATAACTGTAGAGAGAGAGAAGAGGAGGAAGAGTAATATAACTGTAGAGAGAGAGAGAGGAAGAGGAGGAAGAGTAATATCACTGTAGAGAGAGAGGGAGAGGAGGAAGAGTAATATAACTGTAGAGAGAGAGAAGAGGAGGAAGAGTAATATAACTGTAGAGAGAGAGGGAGAGGAGGAAGAGTAATATAACTGTAGAGAGAGAGGAAGAGGAGGAAGAGTAATATAACTGTAGAGAGAGAGAGAAGAGGAGGAAGAGTAATATAACTGTAGAGAGAGAGGGAGAGGAGGAAGAGTAATATCACTGTAGAGAGAGAGGGAGAGGAGGAAGAGTAATATAACTGTAGAGAGAGAGGGAGAGGAGGAAGAGTAATATAACTGTAGAGAGAGAGGGAGAGGAGGAAGAGTAATATAACTGTAGAGAGAGAGGGAGAGGAGGAAGAGTAATATCACTGTAGAGAGAGAGGGAGAGGAGGAAGAGTAATATAACTGTAGAGAGAGAGAAGAGGAGGAAGAGTAATATAACTGTAGAGAGAGAGAGAGGAAGAGGAGGAAGAGTAATATCACTGTAGAGAGAGAGGGAGAGGAGGAAGAGTAATATAACTGTAGAGAGAGAGAAGAGGAGGAAGAGTAATATCACTGTAGAGAGAGAGGGAGAGGAGGAAGAGTAATATAACTGTAGAGAGAGAGAGGAAGAGGAGGAAGAGTAATATAACTGTAGAGAGAGGAAGAGGAGGAAGAGTAATATAACTGTAGAGAGAGAGGAAGAGGAGGAAGAGTAATATAACTGTAGAGAGAGAGAGGAAGAGGAGGAAGAGTAATATAACTGTAGAGAGAGAGAAGAGGAGGAAGAGTAATATCACTGTAGAGAGAGAGAAGAGTAATATCACTGTAGAGAGAGGAAGAGGAGGAAGAGTAATATAACTGTAGAGAGAGAGAAGAGGAGGAAGAGTAATATCACTGTAGAGAGAGAGGAAGAGGAGGAAGAGTAATATAACTGTAGAGAGAGGAAGAGGAGGAAGAGTAATATAACTGTAGAGAGAGAGAAGAGGAGGAAGAGTAATATAACTGTAGAGAGAGGAAGAGGAGGAAGAGTAATATAACTGTAGAGAGAGAGGAAGAGGAGGAAGAGTAATATAACTGTAGAGAGAGAGAGGAAGAGGAGGAAGAGTAATATAACTGTAGAGAGAGAGAAGAGGAGGAAGAGTAATATCACTGTAGAGAGAGAGAAGAGTAATACCACTGTAGAGAGAGAGGAAGAGGAGGAAGAGTAATACCACTGTAGAGAGAGAGGGAGAGGAGGAAGAGTAATACCACTGTAGAGATAGAGGGAGAGGAGGAAGAGTAATATAACTGTAGAGAGAGGAAGAGGAGGAAGAGTAATATAACTGTAGAGAGAGAGGGAGAGGAGGAAGAGTAATATAACTGTAGAGAGAGAGGAAGAGTAATATAACTGTAGAGAGAGGAAGAGGAGGAAGAGTAATACCACTGTAGAGAGAGAGGGAGAGGAGGAAGAGTAATATAACTGTAGAGAGAGGGAGAGGAGGAAGAGTAATATAACTGTAGAGAGAGAGAAGAGGAGGAAGAGTAATATAACTGTAGAGAGAGAGGGAGAGGAGGAAGAGTAATACCACTGTAGAGAGAGAGAAGAAGAGGAGGAAGAGTAATATAACTGTAGAGAGAGAGAAGAGGAGGAAGAGTAATATAACTGTAGAGAGAGAGGGAGAGGAGGAAGAGTAATACCACTGTAGAGAGAGAGAAGAAGAGGAGGAAGAGTAATATAACTGTAGAGAGAGAGGGAGAGGAGGAAGAGTAATACCACTGTAGAGAGAGAGAAGAAGAGGAGGAAGAGTAATATAACTGTAGAGAGAGGAAGAGGAGGAAGAGTAATATAACTGTAGAGAGAGAGAAGAGGAGGGAGAGTAATATAACTGTAGAGAGAGAGGGAGAGGAGGAAGAGTAATATAACTGTAGAGAGAGAGGGAGAGGAGGAAGAGTAATATAACTGTAGAGAGAGAGGAAGAGGAGGAAGAGTAATATAACTGTAGAGAGAGGAAGAGGAGGAAGAGTAATACCACTGTAGAGAGAGAGGGAGAGGAGGAAGAGTAATATAACTGTAGAGAGAGGGAGAGGAGGAAGAGTAATATAACTGTAGAGAGAGAGAAGAGGAGGAAGAGTAATATAACTGTAGAGAGAGAGGGAGAGGAGGAAGAGTAATACCACTGTAGAGAGAGAGAAGAAGAGGAGGAAGAGTAATATAACTGTAGAGAGAGAGGGAGAGGAGGAAGAGTAATACCACTGTAGAGAGAGAGAAGAAGAGGAGGAAGAGTAATATAACTGTAGAGAGAGGAAGAGGAGGAAGAGTAATATCACTGTAGAGAGAGAGAGAAGAGGAGGAAGAGTAATATAACTGTAGAGAGAGAGAGAGGAAGAGGAGGAAGAGTAATACCACTGTAGAGAGAGAGGGAGAGGAGGAAGAGTAATATAACTGTAGAGAGAGAGAAGAGGAGGAAGAGTAATATCACTGTAGAGAGAGGAAGAGGAGGAAGAGTAATATAACTGTAGAGAGAGAGGGAGAGGAGGAAGAGTAATATAACTGTAGAGAGAGAGGAAGAGGAGGAAGAGTAATATAACTGTAGAGAGAGGAAGAGGAGGAAGAGTAATATAACTGTAGAGAGAGAGGGAGAGGAGGAAGAGTAATATCACTGTAGAGAGAGAGGGAGAGGAGGAAGAGTAATATAACTGTAGAGAGAGAGGGAGAGGAGGAAGAGTAATATAACTGTAGAGAGAGAGAAGAGGAGGAAGAGTAATATAACTGTAGAGAGAGAGGGAGAGGAGGAAGAGTAATATCACTGTAGAGAGAGAGGGAGAGGAGGAAGAGTAATACCACTGTAGAGAGAGAGGGAGAGGAGGAAGAGTAATATAACTGTAGAGAGAGAGAAGAGGAGGAAGAGTAATATCACTGTAGAGAGAGAGGGAGAGGAGGAAGAGTAATATAACTGTAGAGAGAGAGAGAGGAGGAAGAGTAATATCACTGTAGAGAGAGAGGGAGAGGAGGAAGAGTAATATCACTGTAGAGAGAGAGGAAGAGGAGGAAGAGTAATATAACTGTAGAGAGAGAGGGAGAGGAGGAAGAGTAATATAACTGTAGAGAGAGAGAAGAGGAGGAAGAGTAATATCACTGTAGAGAGAGGAAGAGGAGGAAGAGTAATATAACTGTAGAGAGAGAGGGAGAGGAGGAAGAGTAATATAACTGTAGAGAGAGAGGGAGAGGAGGAAGAGTAATATCACTGTAGAGAGAGAGGGAGAGGAGGAAGAGTAATATCACTGTAGAGAGAGGAAGAGGAGGAAGAGTAATATAACTGTAGAGAGAGAGAAGAGGAGGAAGAGTAATATCACTGTAGAGAGAGGAAGAGGAGGAAGAGTAATATAACTGTAGAGAGAGGAAGAGGAGGAAGAGTAATATCACTGTAGAGAGAGAGAAGAGGAGGAAGAGTAATATAACTGTAGAGAGAGGGAGAGGAGGAAGAGTAATATCACTGTAGAGAGAGAGAAGAAGAGGAGGAAGAGTAATATAACTGTAGAGAGAGGAAGAGGAGGAAGAGTAATATAACTGTAGAGAGAGAGGGAGAGGAGGAAGAGTAATATCACTGTAGAGAGAGAGGAAGAGGAGGAAGAGTAATATAACTGTAGAGAGAGGGAGAGGAGGAAGAGTAATATCACTGTAGAGAGAGAGGGAGAGGAGGAAGAGTAATATAACTGTAGAGAGAGGAAGAGGAGGAAGAGTAATACCACTGTAGAGAGAGAGAAGAGGAGGAAGAGTAATATCACTGTAGAGAGAGGGAGAGGAGGAAGAGTAATATCACTGTAGAGAGAGAGAAGAGGAGGAAGAGTAATATAACTGTAGAGAGAGGAAGAGGAGGAAGAGTAATATAACTGTAGAGAGAGGGAGAGGAGGAAGAGTAATATAACTGTAGAGAGAGAGGAAGAGGAGGAAGAGTAATATCACTGTAGAGAGAGAGGGAGAGGAGGAAGAGTAATATAACTGTAGAGAGAGAGAAGAGGAGGAAGAGTAATATCACTGTAGAGAGAGAGGGAGAGGAGGAAGAGTAATATAACTGTAGAGAGAGGGAGAGGAGGAAGAGTAATATAACTGTAGAGAGAGGGAGAGGAGGAAGAGTAATATAACTGTAGAGAGAGGAAGAGGAGGAAGAGTAATATAACTGTAGCGTGAGGAAGAGGAGGAAGAGTAATATAACTGTAGAGAGAGAGGAAGAGGAGGAAGAGTAATATAACTGTAGAGTGAGGAAGAGGAGGAAGAGTAATATAACTGTAGAGAGAGAGGAAGAGGAGGAAGAGTAATATAACTGTAGAGAGAGAGAGAGGAGGAAGAGTAATATAACTGTAGAGAGAGAGGAAGAGGAGGAAGAGTAATATCACTGTAGAGAGAGAGAGAGGAGGAAGAGTAATATAACTGTAGAGAGAGGGAGAGGAGGAAGAGTAATATAACTGTAGAGAGAGAGAAGAGGAGGAAGAGTAATATAACTGTAGAGAGAGGGAGAGGAGGAAGAGTAATATAACTGTAGAGAGAGAGGAAGAGGAGGAAGAGTAATATAACTGTAGAGAGAGAGAAGAGGAGGAAGAGTAATATAACTGTAGAGAGAGAGAAGAGGAGGAAGAGTAATATAACTGTAGAGAGAGAGAAGAGGAGGAAGAGTAATATCACTGTAGAGAGAGAGAGAGGGAGAGGAGGAAGAGTAATATAACTGTAGAGAGAGAGAGAGGAGGAAGAGTAATATAACTGTAGAGAGAGGAAGAGGAGGAAGAGTAATATAACTGTAGAGAGAGAGGAAGAGTAATATCACTGTAGAGAGAGAGAGAGGAGGAAGAGTAATATAACTGTAGAGAGAGAGAAGAGGAGGAAGAGTAATATCACTGTAGAGAGAGAGGAGGAAGAGTAATATAACTGTAGAGAGAGAGAAGAGGAGGAAGAGTAATATCACTGTAGAGAGAGAGGGAGAGGAGGAAGAGTAATACCACTGTAGAGAGAGGGAGAGGAGGAAGAGTAATATAACTGTAGAGAGAGGAAGAGGAGGAAGAGTAATATCACTGTAGAGAGAGAGAGAGGAGGAAGAGTAATATAACTGTAGAGAGAGGAAGAGGAGGAAGAGTAATATAACTGTAGAGAGAGAGAGAGGAGGAAGAGTAATATAACTGTAGAGAGAGGAAGAGGAGGAAGAGTAATATCACTGTAGAGAGAGAGGGAGAGGAGGAAGAGTAATATCACTGTAGAGAGAGAGAAGAAGAGGAGGAAGAGTAATATAACTAGAGAGAGAGAGAGGAGGAAGAGTAATATAACTGTAGAGAGAGAGAAGAAGAGGAAGAGTAATATAACTGTAGAGAGAGAGAAGAGGAGGAAGAGTAATATAACTGTAGAGAGAGAGGGAGAGGAGGAAGAGTAATATCACTGTAGAGAGAGGGAGAGGAGGAAGAGTAATATAACTGTAGAGAGAGAGAAGAGGAGGAAGAGTAATATAACTGTAGAGAGAGAGGGAGAGGAGGAAGAGTAATATCACTGTAGAGAGAGGGAGAGGAGGAAGAGTAATATAACTGTAGAGAGAGGGAGAGGAGGAAGAGTAATACCACTGTAAAGAGAGAGGGGGAGGAGGAAGAGTAATATAACTGTAGAGAGAGGGAGAGGAGGAAGAGTAATATAACTGTAGAGAGAGAGGGAGAGGAGGAAGAGTAATATAACTGTAGAGAGAGGAAGAGGAGGAAGAGTAATATCACTGTAGAGAGAGAGGGAGAGGAGGAAGAGTAATATCACTGTAGAGAGAGAGAGAGGAGGAAGAGTAATATAACTGTAGAGAGAGAGGGAGAGGAGGAAGAGTAATATAACTGTAGAGAGAGAGGAAGAGGAGGAAGAGTAATATAACTGTAGAGAGAGGGAGAGGAGGAAGAGTAATATAACTGTAGAGAGAGGAAGAGGAGGAAGAGTAATATAACTGTAGAGAGAGGAAGAGGAGGAAGAGTAATATCACTGTAGAGATAGAGGAAGAGGAGGAAGAGTAATACCACTGTAGAGAGAGAGGGAGAGGAGGAAGAGTAATATAACTGTAGAGAGAGAGAGAGGAGGAAGAGTAATATAACTGTAGAGAGAGAGGGAGAGGAGGAAGAGTAATATAACTGTAGAGAGAGGGAGAGGAGGAAGAGTAATATAACTGTAGAGAGAGAGGGAGAGGAGGAAGAGTAATATAACTGTAGAGATAGAGGGAGAGGAGGAAGAGTAATATAACTGTAGAGAGAGGGAGAGGAGGAAGAGTAATATAACTGTAGAGAGAGGAAGAGGAGGAAGAGTAATATAACTGTAGAGAGAGGAAGAGGAGGAAGAGTAATATAACTGTAGAGAGAGGAAGAGGAGGAAGAGTAATATCACTGTAGAGATAGAGGAAGAGGAGGAAGAGTAATACCACTGTAGAGAGAGAGGGAGAGGAGGAAGAGTAATATCACTGTAGAGAGAGAGGGAGAGGAGGAAGAGTAATATAACTGTAGAGAGAGAGAGAGGAGGAAGAGTAATATAACTGTAGAGAGAGAGGGAGAGGAGGAAGAGTAATATAACTGTAGAGAGAGGGAGAGGAGGAAGAGTAATATAACTGTAGAGAGAGAGGGAGAGGAGGAAGAGTAATATAACTGTAGAGAGAGAGAAGAGGAGGAAGAGTAATATCACTGTAGAGAGAGAGGGAGAGGAGGAAGAGTAATATAACTGTAGAGAGAGAGGGAGAGGAGGAAGAGTAATATCACTGTAGAGAGAGAGGGAGAGGAGGAAGAGTAATATCACTGTAGAGAGAGGAAGAGGAGGAAGAGTAATATAACTGTAGAGAGAGAGGGAGAGGAGGAAGAGTAATATAACTGTAGAGAGAGAGAAGAGGAGGAAGAGTAATATCACTGTAGAGAGAGAGGGAGAGGAGGAAGAGTAATATAACTGTAGAGAGAGGGAGAGGAGGAAGAGTAATATAACTGTAGAGAGAGGGAGAGGAGGAAGAGTAATATAACTGTAGAGAGAGGAAGAGGAGGAAGAGTAATATAACTGTAGAGAGAGAGGGAAAGGAGGAAGAGTAATATCACTGTAGAGAGAGAGGGAGAGGAGGAAGAGTAATACCACTGTAGAGAGAGAGGGAGAGGAGGAAGAGTAATATAACTGTAGAGAGAGAGAAGAGGAGGAAGAGTAATATCACTGTAGAGAGAGAGGGAGAGGAGGAAGAGTAATATAACTGTAGAGAGAGAGAGAGGAGGAAGAGTAATATCACTGTAGAGAGAGAGGGAGAGGAGGAAGAGTAATATCACTGTAGAGAGAGAGGAAGAGGAGGAAGAGTAATATAACTGTAGAGAGAGAGGGAGAGGAGGAAGAGTAATATAACTGTAGAGAGAGAGAAGAGGAGGAAGAGTAATATCACTGTAGAGAGAGGAAGAGGAGGAAGAGTAATATAACTGTAGAGAGAGAGGGAGAGGAGGAAGAGTAATATAACTGTAGAGAGAGAGGGAGAGGAGGAAGAGTAATATCACTGTAGAGAGAGAGGGAGAGGAGGAAGAGTAATATCACTGTAGAGAGAGGAAGAGGAGGAAGAGTAATATAACTGTAGAGAGAGAGAAGAGGAGGAAGAGTAATATCACTGTAGAGAGAGGAAGAGGAGGAAGAGTAATATAACTGTAGAGAGAGGAAGAGGAGGAAGAGTAATATCACTGTAGAGAGAGAGAAGAGGAGGAAGAGTAATATAACTGTAGAGAGAGGGAGAGGAGGAAGAGTAATATCACTGTAGAGAGAGAGAAGAAGAGGAGGAAGAGTAATATAACTGTAGAGAGAGGAAGAGGAGGAAGAGTAATATAACTGTAGAGAGAGAGGGAGAGGAGGAAGAGTAATATCACTGTAGAGAGAGAGGAAGAGGAGGAAGAGTAATATAACTGTAGAGAGAGGGAGAGGAGGAAGAGTAATATCACTGTAGAGAGAGAGGGAGAGGAGGAAGAGTAATATAACTGTAGAGAGAGGAAGAGGAGGAAGAGTAATACCACTGTAGAGAGAGAGAAGAGGAGGAAGAGTAATATCACTGTAGAGAGAGGGAGAGGAGGAAGAGTAATATCACTGTAGAGAGAGAGAAGAGGAGGAAGAGTAATATAACTGTAGAGAGAGGAAGAGGAGGAAGAGTAATATAACTGTAGAGAGAGGGAGAGGAGGAAGAGTAATATAACTGTAGAGAGAGAGGAAGAGGAGGAAGAGTAATATCACTGTAGAGAGAGAGGGAGAGGAGGAAGAGTAATATAACTGTAGAGAGAGAGAAGAGGAGGAAGAGTAATATCACTGTAGAGAGAGAGGGAGAGGAGGAAGAGTAATATAACTGTAGAGAGAGGGAGAGGAGGAAGAGTAATATAACTGTAGAGAGAGGGAGAGGAGGAAGAGTAATATAACTGTAGAGAGAGGAAGAGGAGGAAGAGTAATATAACTGTAGAGTGAGGAAGAGGAGGAAGAGTAATATAACTGTAGAGAGAGAGGAAGAGGAGGAAGAGTAATATAACTGTAGAGTGAGGAAGAGGAGGAAGAGTAATATAACTGTAGAGAGAGAGGAAGAGGAGGAAGAGTAATATAACTGTAGAGAGAGAGAGAGGAGGAAGAGTAATATAACTGTAGAGAGAGAGGAAGAGGAGGAAGAGTAATATCACTGTAGAGAGAGAGAGAGGAGGAAGAGTAATATAACTGTAGAGAGAGGGAGAGGAGGAAGAGTAATATAACTGTAGAGAGAGAGAAGAGGAGGAAGAGTAATATAACTGTAGAGAGAGGGAGAGGAGGAAGAGTAATATAACTGTAGAGAGAGAGGAAGAGGAGGAAGAGTAATATAACTGTAGAGAGAGAGAAGAGGAGGAAGAGTAATATAACTGTAGAGAGAGAGAAGAGGAGGAAGAGTAATATAACTGTAGAGAGAGAGAAGAGGAGGAAGAGTAATATCACTGTAGAGAGAGAGAGAGGGAGAGGAGGAAGAGTAATATAACTGTAGAGAGAGAGAGAGGAGGAAGAGTAATATAACTGTAGAGAGAGGAAGAGGAGGAAGAGTAATATAACTGTAGAGAGAGAGGAAGAGTAATATCACTGTAGAGAGAGAGAGAGGAGGAAGAGTAATATAACTGTAGAGAGAGAGAAGAGGAGGAAGAGTAATATCACTGTAGAGAGAGAGGAGGAAGAGTAATATAACTGTAGAGAGAGAGAAGAGGAGGAAGAGTAATATCACTGTAGAGAGAGAGGGAGAGGAGGAAGAGTAATACCACTGTAGAGAGAGGGAGAGGAGGAAGAGTAATATAACTGTAGAGAGAGGAAGAGGAGGAAGAGTAATATCACTGTAGAGAGAGAGAGAGGAGGAAGAGTAATATAACTGTAGAGAGAGGAAGAGGAGGAAGAGTAATATAACTGTAGAGAGAGAGAGAGGAGGAAGAGTAATATAACTGTAGAGAGAGGAAGAGGAGGAAGAGTAATATCACTGTAGAGAGAGAGGGAGAGGAGGAAGAGTAATATCACTGTAGAGAGAGAGAAGAAGAGGAGGAAGAGTAATATAACTGTAGAGAGAGAGAGAGGAGGAAGAGTAATATAACTGTAGAGAGAGAGAAGAAGAGGAAGAGTAATATAACTGTAGAGAGAGAGAAGAGGAGGAAGAGTAATATAACTGTAGAGAGAGAGGGAGAGGAGGAAGAGTAATATCACTGTAGAGAGAGGGAGAGGAGGAAGAGTAATATAACTGTAGAGAGAGAGAAGAGGAGGAAGAGTAATATAACTGTAGAGAGAGAGGGAGAGGAGGAAGAGTAATATCACTGTAGAGAGAGGGAGAGGAGGAAGAGTAATATAACTGTAGAGAGAGGGAGAGGAGGAAGAGTAATACCACTGTAAAGAGAGAGGGGGAGGAGGAAGAGTAATATAACTGTAGAGAGAGGGAGAGGAGGAAGAGTAATATAACTGTAGAGAGAGAGGGAGAGGAGGAAGAGTAATATAACTGTAGAGAGAGGAAGAGGAGGAAGAGTAATATCACTGTAGAGAGAGAGGGAGAGGAGGAAGAGTAATATCACTGTAGAGAGAGAGAGAGGAGGAAGAGTAATATAACTGTAGAGAGAGAGGGAGAGGAGGAAGAGTAATATAACTGTAGAGAGAGAGGAAGAGGAGGAAGAGTAATATAACTGTAGAGAGAGGGAGAGGAGGAAGAGTAATATAACTGTAGAGAGAGGAAGAGGAGGAAGAGTAATATAACTGTAGAGAGAGGAAGAGGAGGAAGAGTAATATCACTGTAGAGATAGAGGAAGAGGAGGAAGAGTAATACCACTGTAGAGAGAGAGGGAGAGGAGGAAGAGTAATATAACTGTAGAGAGAGAGAGAGGAGGAAGAGTAATATAACTGTAGAGAGAGAGGGAGAGGAGGAAGAGTAATATAACTGTAGAGAGAGGGAGAGGAGGAAGAGTAATATAACTGTAGAGAGAGAGGGAGAGGAGGAAGAGTAATATAACTGTAGAGATAGAGGGAGAGGAGGAAGAGTAATATAACTGTAGAGAGAGGGAGAGGAGGAAGAGTAATATAACTGTAGAGAGAGGAAGAGGAGGAAGAGTAATATAACTGTAGAGAGAGGAAGAGGAGGAAGAGTAATATAACTGTAGAGAGAGGAAGAGGAGGAAGAGTAATATCACTGTAGAGATAGAGGAAGAGGAGGAAGAGTAATACCACTGTAGAGAGAGAGGGAGAGGAGGAAGAGTAATATCACTGTAGAGAGAGAGGGAGAGGAGGAAGAGTAATATAACTGTAGAGAGAGAGAGAGGAGGAAGAGTAATATAACTGTAGAGAGAGAGGGAGAGGAGGAAGAGTAATATAACTGTAGAGAGAGGGAGAGGAGGAAGAGTAATATAACTGTAGAGAGAGAGGGAGAGGAGGAAGAGTAATATAACTGTAGAGATAGAGGGAGAGGAGGAAGAGTAATATAACTGTAGAGAGAGGGAGAGGAGGAAGAGTAATATAACTGTAGAGAGAGAGGGAGAGGAGGAAGAGTAATATCACTGTAGAGAGAGAGGGAGAGGAGGAAGAGTAATATAACTGTAGAGAGAGGGAGAGGAGGAAGAGTAATATAACTGTAGAGAGAGAGGGAGAGGAGGAAGAGTAATATCACTGTAGAGAGAGAGGGAGAGGAGGAAGAGTAATATAACTGTAGAGAGAGAGGGAGAGGAGGAAGAGTAATATAACTGTAGAGAGAGAGAGAGGAGGAAGAGTAATATAACTGTAGAGAGAGGGAGAGGAGGAAGAGTAATACCACTGTAGAGAGAGAGGGAGAGGAGGAAGAGTAATATAACTGTAGAGAGAGGGAGAGGAGGAAGAGTAATACCACTGTAGAGAGAGAGAAGAGGAGGAAGAGTAATATCACTGTAGAGAGAGAGGGAGAGGAGGAAGAGTAATATAACTGTAGAGAGAGAGGAAGAGGAGGAAGAGTAATATAACTGTAGAGAGAGAGAAGAGGAGGAAGAGTAATATAACTGTAGAGAGAGAGGGAGAGGAGGAAGAGTAATATAACTGTAGAGAGAGGGAGAGGAGGAAGAGTAATATAACTGTAGAGAGAGGAAGAGGAGGAAGAGTAATACCACTGTAGAGAGAGGAAGAGGAGGAAGAGTAATATCACTGTAGAGATAGAGGAAGAGGAGGAAGAGTAATATAACTGTAGAGAGAGAGGGAGAGGAGGAAGAGTAATACCACTGTAGAGAGAGGAAGAGGAGGAAGAGTAATATCACTGTAGAGAGAGGAAGAGGAGGAAGAGTAATACCACTGTAGAGAGAGGAAGAGGAGGAAGAGTAATATCACTGTAGAGATAGAGGAAGAGGAGGAAGAGTAATATAACTGTAGAGAGAGAGGGAGAGGAGGAAGAGTAATATAACTGTAGAGAGAGAGGGAGAGGAGGAAGAGTAATACCATTGTAGAGAGAGAGGGAGAGGAGGAAGAGTAATATAACTGTAGAGAGAGGGAGAGGAGGAAGAGTAATATAACTGTAGAGAGAGAGGAAGAGGAGGAAGAGTAATATAACTGTAGAGAGAGGGAGAGGAGGAAGAGTAATATAACTGTAGAGAGAGAGGGAGAGGAGGAAGAGTAATATAACTGTAGAGAGAGGGAGAGGAGGAAGAGTAATATAACTGTAGAGAGAGAGGGAGAGGAGGAAGAGTAATACCACTGTAGAGAGAGAGAAGAGGAGGAAGAGTAATATCACTGTAGAGAGAGAGGGAGAGGAGGAAGAGTAATATAACTGTAGAGAGAGAGGGAGAGGAGGAAGAGTAATATAACTGTAGAGAGAGGAAGAGGAGGAAGAGTAATATAACTGTAGAGAGAGAGGGAGAGGAGGAAGAGTAATATAACTGTAGAGAGAGAGGGAGAGGAGGAAGAGTAATATAACTGTAGAGATAGAGGGAGAGGAGGAAGAGTAATATAACTGTAGAGAGAGAGGGAGAGGAGGAAGAGTAATATAACTGTAGAGAGAGAGGGAGAGGAGGAAGAGTAATATCACTGTAGAGAGAGAGGGAGAGGAGGAAGAGTAATATCACTGTAGAGAGAGGGAGAGGAGGAAGAGTAATATAACTGTAGAGAGAGGAAGAGGAGGAAGAGTAATATCACTGTAGAGAGAGAGGGAGAGGAGGAAGAGTAATATAACTGTAGAGATAGAGGGAGAGGAGGAAGAGTAATATAACTGTAGAGAGAGGAAGAGGAGGAAGAGTAATATAACTGTAGAGAGAGAGGGAGAGGAGGAAGAGTAATATAACTGTAGAGAGAGAGGGAGAGGAGGAAGAGTAATATCACTGTAGAGAGAGAGGGAGAGGAGGAAGAGTAATATAACTGTAGAGAGAGGAAGAGGAGGAAGAGTAATATAACTGTAGAGAGAGGGAGAGGAGGAAGAGTAATATAACTGTAGAGAGAGAGGGAGAGGAGGAAGAGTAATACCACTGTAGAGAGAGAGAGGAAGAGGAGGAAGAGTAATATAACTGTAGAGATAGAGGGAGAGGAGGAAGAGTAATATAACTGTAGAGAGAGGAAGAGGAGGAAGAGTAATATAACTGTAGAGAGAGAGGGAGAGGAGGAAGAGTAATATAACTGTAGAGAGAGAGGGAGAGGAGGAAGAGTAATATCACTGTAGAGAGAGAGGGAGAGGAGGAAGAGTAATATAACTGTAGAGAGAGGAAGAGGAGGAAGAGTAATATAACTGTAGAGAGAGGGAGAGGAGGAAGAGTAATATAACTGTAGAGAGAGAGGGAGAGGAGGAAGAGTAATACCACTGTAGAGAGAGAGAGGAAGAGGAGGAAGAGTAATATAACTGTAGAGAGAGAGAAGAGGAGGAAGAGTAATATAACTGTAGAGAGAGAGGGAGAGGAGGAAGAGTAATATAACTGTAGAGAGAGGGAGAGGAGGAAGAGTAATATCACTGTAGAGAGAGGGAGAGGAGGAAGAGTAATATAACTGTAGAGAGAGAGGGAGAGGAGGAAGAGTAATATAACTGTAGAGAGAGAGGAAGAGGAGGAAGAGTAATACCACTGTAGAGAGAGAGAAGAGGAGGAAGAGTAATATCACTGTAGAGAGAGAGAAGAAGAGGAGGAAGAGTAATATCACTGTAGAGAGAGAGGAAGAGGAGGAAGAGTAATACCACTGTAGAGAGAGAGAAGAGGAGGAAGAGTAATATCACTGTAGAGAGAGAGAAGAAGAGGAGGAAGAGTAATATAACTGTAGAGAGAGGAAGAGGAGGAAGAGTAATACCACTGTAGAGAGAGGGAGAGGAGGAAGAGTAATATAACTGTAGAGAGAGAGGAAGAGGAGGAAGAGTAATATAACTGTAGAGAGAGAGGAAGAGGAGGAAGAGTAATATCACTGTAGAGAGAGAGAAGAAGAGGAGGAAGAGTAATATAACTGTAGAGAGAGGAAGAGGAGGAAGAGTAATACCACTGTAGAGAGAGGGAGAGGAGGAAGAGTAATACCACTGTAGAGAGAGAGGGAGAGGAGGAAGAGTAATATAACTGTAGAGAGAGAGAAGAGGAGGAAGAGTAATATCACTGTAGAGAGAGAGAAGAGGAGGAAGAGTAATATAACTGTAGAGAGAGAGGGAGAGGAGGAAGAGTAATATCACTGTAGAGAGAGGGAGAGGAGGAAGAGTAATATAACTGTAGAGAGAGAGGGAGAGGAGGAAGAGTAATATAACTGTAGAGAGAGAGGGAGAGGAGGAAGAGTAATATCACTGTAGAGAGAGGGAGAGGAGGAAGAGTAATATAACTGTAGAGAGAGAGGGAGAGGAGGAAGAGTAATATCACTGTAGAGAGAGGGAGAGGAGGAAGAGTAATATAACTGTAGAGAGAGGGAGAGGAGGAAGAGTAATATCACTGTAGAGAGAGAGGGAGAGGAGGAAGAGTAATATCACTGTAGAGAGAGAGAAGAGGAGGAAGAGTAATATCACTGTAGAGAGAGAGAAGAAGAGGAGGAAGAGTAATATCACTGTAGAGAGAGAGGAAGAGGAGGAAGAGTAATATCACTGTAGAGAGAGAGAAGAAGAGGAGGAAGAGTAATATAACTGTAGAGAGAGGAAGAGGAGGAAGAGTAATACCACTGTAGAGAGAGGGAGAGGAGGAAGAGTAATACCACTGTAGAGAGAGAGGGAGAGGAGGAAGAGTAATACCACTGTAGAGAGAGAGGGAGAGGAGGAAGAGTAATATCACTGTAGAGAGAGAGAAGAGGAGGAAGAGTAATATCACTGTAGAGAGAGAGGGAGAGGAGGAAGAGTAATATCACTGTAGAGAGAGAGGGAGAGGAGGAAGAGTAATATCACTGTAGAGAGAGGAAGAGGAGGGAGAGTAATATCACTGTAGAGAGAGAGGAAGAGGAGGAAGAGTAATATCACTGTAGAGATAGAGGGAGAGGAGGAAGAGTAATATCACTGTAGAGAGAGAGGGAGAGGAGGAAGAGTAATATAACTGTAGAGAGAGAGAAGAGGAGGAAGAGTAATATCACTGTAGAGAGAGAGAAGAGGAGGAAGAGTAATATAACTGTAGAGAGAGAGGGAGAGGAGGAAGAGTAATATCACTGTAGAGAGAGGGAGAGGAGGAAGAGTAATATAACTGTAGAGAGAGAGGGAGAGGAGGAAGAGTAATATAACTGTAGAGAGAGAGGGAGAGGAGGAAGAGTAATATCACTGTAGAGAGAGGGAGAGGAGGAAGAGTAATATAACTGTAGAGAGAGAGGGAGAGGAGGAAGAGTAATATCACTGTAGAGAGAGGGAGAGGAGGAAGAGTAATATAACTGTAGAGAGAGGGAGAGGAGGAAGAGTAATATCACTGTAGAGAGAGAGGGAGAGGAGGAAGAGTAATATCACTGTAGAGAGAGAGAAGAGGAGGAAGAGTAATATCACTGTAGAGAGAGAGAAGAAGAGGAGGAAGAGTAATATCACTGTAGAGAGAGAGGAAGAGGAGGAAGAGTAATATCACTGTAGAGAGAGAGAAGAAGAGGAGGAAGAGTAATATAACTGTAGAGAGAGGAAGAGGAGGAAGAGTAATACCACTGTAGAGAGAGGGAGAGGAGGAAGAGTAATATCACTGTAGAGAGAGAGGAAGAGGAGGAAGAGTAATACCACTGTAGAGAGAGAGAAGAGGAGGAAGAGTAATATCACTGTAGAGAGAGAGAAGAAGAGGAGGAAGAGTAATATAACTGTAGAGAGAGGAAGAGGAGGAAGAGTAATACCACTGTAGAGAGAGGGAGAGGAGGAAGAGTAATATAACTGTAGAGAGAGAGGAAGAGGAGGAAGAGTAATATAACTGTAGAGAGAGAGGAAGAGGAGGAAGAGTAATATCACTGTAGAGAGAGAGAAGAAGAGGAGGAAGAGTAATATAACTGTAGAGAGAGGAAGAGGAGGAAGAGTAATACCACTGTAGAGAGAGGGAGAGGAGGAAGAGTAATACCACTGTAGAGAGAGAGGGAGAGGAGGAAGAGTAATATAACTGTAGAGAGAGAGAAGAGGAGGAAGAGTAATATCACTGTAGAGAGAGAGAAGAGGAGGAAGAGTAATATAACTGTAGAGAGAGAGGGAGAGGAGGAAGAGTAATATCACTGTAGAGAGAGGGAGAGGAGGAAGAGTAATATAACTGTAGAGAGAGAGGGAGAGGAGGAAGAGTAATATAACTGTAGAGAGAGAGGGAGAGGAGGAAGAGTAATATCACTGTAGAGAGAGGGAGAGGAGGAAGAGTAATATAACTGTAGAGAGAGAGGGAGAGGAGGAAGAGTAATATCACTGTAGAGAGAGGGAGAGGAGGAAGAGTAATATAACTGTAGAGAGAGGGAGAGGAGGAAGAGTAATATCACTGTAGAGAGAGAGGGAGAGGAGGAAGAGTAATATCACTGTAGAGAGAGAGAAGAGGAGGAAGAGTAATATCACTGTAGAGAGAGAGAAGAAGAGGAGGAAGAGTAATATCACTGTAGAGAGAGAGGAAGAGGAGGAAGAGTAATATCACTGTAGAGAGAGAGAAGAAGAGGAGGAAGAGTAATATAACTGTAGAGAGAGGAAGAGGAGGAAGAGTAATACCACTGTAGAGAGAGGGAGAGGAGGAAGAGTAATACCACTGTAGAGAGAGAGGGAGAGGAGGAAGAGTAATACCACTGTAGAGAGAGAGGGAGAGGAGGAAGAGTAATATCACTGTAGAGAGAGAGAAGAGGAGGAAGAGTAATATCACTGTAGAGAGAGAGGGAGAGGAGGAAGAGTAATATCACTGTAGAGAGAGAGGGAGAGGAGGAAGAGTAATATCACTGTAGAGAGAGGAAGAGGAGGGAGAGTAATATCACTGTAGAGAGAGAGGAAGAGGAGGAAGAGTAATATCACTGTAGAGATAGAGGGAGAGGAGGAAGAGTAATATCACTGTAGAGAGAGAGGGAGAGGAGGAAGAGTAATATAACTGTAGAGAGAGAGAAGAGGAGGAAGAGTAATATCACTGTAGAGAGAGAGAAGAGGAGGAAGAGTAATATAACTGTAGAGAGAGAGGGAGAGGAGGAAGAGTAATATCACTGTAGAGAGAGGGAGAGGAGGAAGAGTAATATAACTGTAGAGAGAGAGGGAGAGGAGGAAGAGTAATATAACTGTAGAGAGAGAGGGAGAGGAGGAAGAGTAATATCACTGTAGAGAGAGGGAGAGGAGGAAGAGTAATATAACTGTAGAGAGAGAGGGAGAGGAGGAAGAGTAATATCACTGTAGAGAGAGGGAGAGGAGGAAGAGTAATATAACTGTAGAGAGAGGGAGAGGAGGAAGAGTAATATCACTGTAGAGAGAGAGGGAGAGGAGGAAGAGTAATATCACTGTAGAGAGAGAGAAGAGGAGGAAGAGTAATATCACTGTAGAGAGAGAGAAGAAGAGGAGGAAGAGTAATATCACTGTAGAGAGAGAGGAAGAGGAGGAAGAGTAATATCACTGTAGAGAGAGAGAAGAAGAGGAGGAAGAGTAATATAACTGTAGAGAGAGGAAGAGGAGGAAGAGTAATACCACTGTAGAGAGAGGGAGAGGAGGAAGAGTAATACCACTGTAGAGAGAGAGGGAGAGGAGGAAGAGTAATACCACTGTAGAGAGAGAGGGAGAGGAGGAAGAGTAATATCACTGTAGAGAGAGAGAAGAGGAGGAAGAGTAATATCACTGTAGAGAGAGAGGGAGAGGAGGAAGAGTAATATCACTGTAGAGAGAGAGGGAGAGGAGGAAGAGTAATATCACTGTAGAGAGAGGAAGAGGAGGGAGAGTAATATCACTGTAGAGAGAGAGGAAGAGGAGGAAGAGTAATATCACTGTAGAGATAGAGGGAGAGGAGGAAGAGTAATATCACTGTAGAGAGAGAGGGAGAGGAGGAAGAGTAATATCACTGTAGAGAGAGGAAGAGGAGGAAGAGTAATATAACTGTAGAGAGAGAGGGAGAGGAGGAAGAGTAATATCACTGTAGAGATAGAGGGAGAGGAGGAAGAGTAATATCACTGTAGAGATAGAGGGAGAGGAGGAAGAGTAATATCACTGTAGAGAGAGAGGGAGAGGAGGAAGAGTAATATCACTGTAGAGAGAGAGGAAGAGGAGGAAGAGTAATATCACTGTAGAGAGAGAGAATAGGAGGAAGAGTAATATCACTGTAGAGATAGAGGGAGAGGAGGAAGAGTAATATCACTGTAGAGATAGAGGGAGAGGAGGAAGAGTAATATCACTGTAGAGAGAGAGGGAGAGGAGGAAGAGTAATATCACTGTAGAGAGAGAGAAGAGGAGGAAGAGTAATATAACTGTAGAGAGAGAGGAAGAGGAGGAAGAGTAATATCACTGTAGAGAGAGAGAAGAGGAGGAAGAGTAATATAACTGTAGAGAGAGGAAGAGGAGGAAGAGTAATATCACTGTAGAGAGAGAGAGAAGAGGAGGAAGAGTAATATAACTGTAGAGAGAGAGGGAGAGGAGGAAGAGTAATATCACTGTAGAGATAGAGGAAGAGGAGGAAGAGTAATACCACTGTAGAGAGAGAGGGAGAGGAGGAAGAGTAATACCACTGTAGAGAGAGAGAAGAAGAGGAGGAAGAGTAATATCACTGTAGAGAGAGGGAGAGGAGGAAGAGTAATACCATTGTAGAGAGAGGAAGAGGAGGAAGAGTAATATAACTGTAGAGAGAGGAAGAGGAGGGAGAGTAATATAACTGTAGAGAGAGGAAGAGGAGGAAGAGTAATATAACTGTAGAGAGAGGAAGAGGAGGAAGAGTAATACCACTGTAGAGAGAGGAAGAGGAGGAAGAGTAATATAACTGTAGAGAGAGGAAGAGGAGGAAGAGTAATATAACTGTAGAGAGAGGGAGAGGAGGAAGAGTAATATAACTGTAGAGAGAGGAAGAGGAGGAAGAGTAATATAACTGTAGAGAGAGAGGAAGAGGAGGAAGAGTAATATCACTGTAGAGATAGAGGAAGAGGAGGAAGAGTAATACCACTGTAGAGAGAGAGGGAGAGGAGGAAGAGTAATACCACTGTAGAGAGAGAGAAGAAGAGGAGGAAGAGTAATATCACTGTAGAGAGAGGGAGAGGAGGAAGAGTAATACCATTGTAGAGAGAGGAAGAGGAGGAAGAGTAATATAACTGTAGAGAGAGGAAGAGGAGGGAGAGTAATATAACTGTAGAGAGAGGAAGAGGAGGAAGAGTAATATAACTGTAGAGAGAGGAAGAGGAGGAAGAGTAATACCACTGTAGAGAGAGGAAGAGGAGGAAGAGTAATATAACTGTAGAGAGAGGAAGAGGAGGAAGAGTAATACCACTGTAGAGAGAGGAAGAGGAGGAAGAGTAATACCACTGTAGAGAGAGGAAGAGGAGGAAGAGTAATACCACTGTAGAGAGAGGAAGAGGAGGAAGAGTAATATAACTGTAGAGAGAGAGAAGAAGAGGAGGAAGAGTAATATCACTGTAGAGAGAGGAAGAGGAGGGAGAGTAATATCACTGTAGAGAGAGGAAGAGGAGGGAGAGTAATATCACTGTAGAGAGGAAGAGGAGAAAGAGTAATATCACTGTAGAGAGAGAGGAAGAGGAGGAAGAGTAATATAACTGTAGAGAGAGAGAGGAAGAGGAGGGAGAGTAATATAACTTTAGAGAGAGAGAGGAAGAGGAGGGAGAGTGAGGGACCAGGCCAAAGAGGGAGAGAAAATAGAGAACTTCTGGAGATGAAGTTGGGGACTACAAAGCGACTGGCTGTAATGAGAAAAATAAATAGAAGACTGGAGAAACAAGAGGCTGGGGCTGGGTAAAAAATGGAAATTGGAGGATGAAAGAGAGAGAGAGGAAATATAAAAATTGGTGTAGTGTAGCCTACACGAGTCAGCTGTTTCCTGGAACCCCTGGCCATAGACCTTAACCAGCACTGCCCTTCCACACTCCTCTCCTCCCCCTTCTTCCTTTCCTTCTCTCCATCCGTTTCTCATAAATCCTCTGTGCATTTATTTCGGGCCTCAGGGGAGAGAGTGAAGGATAAAGAATAAGAGTGGATCTGTCAGCGCCTCGTAAAAAGCCCACTGCCTAATAAATAACAGTCTGGAATGAATTAGGAGATTAAATCATCACAACACGTTAATGCCGGTGCCACAGCGCCAGATGAAAAACTCACCACATCGTTCTGTTTGTTCGCTAGTCCCGCTCGCTCCTTATTTAGCCTTAAGGCTTTGGTAATGCCGTGTCTGCTGGGTTTGAGGGATTGGTGTGTGTGTGTGTGTGTGTGTGTATTGTGTGCTTTGGTTATGGGTTGGTGTGCCGTTTTGGATGCCTTTTCTTCCCTTTGTTGCATTTTGGATGATAACAGTTTATCAGTTATTTTGTATCTTTCTCTGCTAATGGTTATAATGGTTGTGATGGTTATAATGGTTGTGATGGTTGTGAATGGTTCTGATGGCTGTAATGCTTGTGATGGTTGTTATGGTTCTGATGACTGATGGTTGTTTGTGATGGTTGTGATGGATGTGATGGTTCTGATGGTTCTGCTGGTTGTGTTGGCTTCACAGAGACAGAGGCGAGGCCCGGGAGACATGAGGAACCTGGAACCAAAGTCCACTCCAACCCAGGGAAGAGGAGAACAGAGGAGGGTGAGTATCACATCATCAGCCTTTCACACTGATGCAGTCAGTCTGTCCTCGGTTGAGAAGTGATTTTAATCGGCATGTGGGTGAAATAAAAGAAAACAGCAGTATTCTGTAAACTGAAATCTCTCTTTCAGGTGCTGTTTAGAGCTGTTTAGGCTGTGTCATGACTTGCCAGTAGAGCTTTCAGGTGTTGTCTCTCTCTGTGAGTGTGTGTGTGATAACCTCAGCCCACGGCTGTCATCTGTGGTAGATAAACTAGCAGTGTAGCTAATTCTCACTGGAGGATCAAAGGAGTGGTGTGATAGCGTAGGCTAAATGTAGCGTGTTAGCCAAGGCTAACATGAAAGCAGTAGGATGGTGTATTAGCAGAAGCTAACATGTAGGTAGTAAAGTAACGTGTTAGCCAAAGCTAACATGAAAGCAGTATTATGGTGCATTAGCGGAAGCTAACATGAAGGTAGTAATGTGACGTGTTAGTCAAGGCTAACATGAAATCAGGGGCTAATATGGAGAATTAAAGGCTCAGTGCAGTCAAAAACGTGATTTGCCTGTCTTTTATATACAGTGAGCTCCAAAAGTATTGGGACGGTGACATTTTTGTTGTTGCTTTGACTCTTTACTCCAGCACTTTTGAAACGATGAAATGACTATGAGGTTAAAGTGCAGACTGTCAGCTATAATCTGAGGGTATTTTCATTCTAACCCTAACCTTTTGGAAATTACAGCACTTTTTGTACATAGTCCACCGATTTTAGGGGACCAAAAGTATTGGGACAAATGTACTTATATGTGTTTTAAAGTAGTCAAAAGTGTAGTATTTGGTCCCATATTCCTAGCACACATTTCCAATCCAAAGTGCTGGAGAACAGAGCCAAAACAGCAACAACAATGTCACTGTTCCAATACTTTTGGAGCTCACTGTATATTGCGACCCTATGAGGTTGGAAAAATACTGTGAAATTGTGAAAATGATGATAATGTCCTTTTAGTGTAAGAACTTGTTTGGTGGGATGGAGTTTTGGCCTGCCAGGTGACATCACCAGAGAGTTAATTAGTTAATAGGCCAATAAGTAAAATTGTTCCAAACCTATCTGCAAATAACAGCTAGTTTTCAGTTTTCCCCTCCCCACTCAGACCACTTCCAGACAGTCCTGCGAACTTGTCTGCAAATAACAGCTAGTTTTCAGTTTTCCCCTCCCCACTCAGACCACTTCCAGACAGTCCTGCGAACTTGTCTGCCAATAACAGCTAGTTTTCAGTTTTCCCCTCCCCACTCAGACCACTTCCAGACAGTCCTGCGAACTTGTCTGCCAATAACAGCTAGTTTTCAGTTTTCCCCTCCCCACTCAGACCACTTCCAGACAGTCCTGCGAACTTGTCTGCCAATAACAGCTAGTTTTCAGTTTTCCCCTCCCCACTCAGACCACTTCCAGACAGTCCTGCGAACTTGTCTGCCAATAACAGCTAGTTTTCAGTTTTCCCCTCCCCACTCAGACCACTTCCAGACAGTCCTGCGAACTTGTCTGCCAATAACAGCTAGTTTTCAGTTTTCCCCTCCCCACTCAGACCACTTCCAGACAGTCCTGCGAACTTGTCTGCCAATAACAGCTAGTTTTCAGTTTTCCCCTCCCCACTCAGACCACTTCCAGACAGTCCTGCGAACTTGTCTGCCAATAACAGCTAGTTTTCAGTTTTCCCCTCCCCACTCAGACCACTTCCAGACAGTCCAAGCCAAATTTTTGTTTGAGACATTTCTCTTTGTTAAGAAACTATTTTTGCTTATTTTGGACAATTTTGTTTTGAAAATAATCACAGTAAGGTACTTAATTGTTACCTAGAAATGATTTGATATTGAGATAAAAATGACTGCACTGCACCTTTAAAGTAGCACGAACTGGCGCAGGCAAAAATCCTCTTAGCAGTGTGGAGTGTTTAGAATGTAATAATATAGGGAAAGAATCTTTCAGATGTCACATTTGTATCGGATGGTGGCTTAGCGTGGGCTGAGGTTCCCTAAGCAACCTGGTGTAGGTACAGTGGGCTCACATGCTCTCAGTAATGTTGTGTGCATAGACAATTTAATTTAAAACATTTCATTAGATTACATTGATTTAATTCTGGAATGTAAAATATTCAGTATTTAATCTAGTGGACCTTGCACATACACTACCATTAAAAAGGTTTGGGTCACATAGAAATGTGCTTGTTTCTGAAAGAGGGAGGCCCCGGTGCACAACTGAGCAAGAGGACAAGTACATTAGACTCTCTAGTTTGAGAAACAGATGCCCGCAAAACACCAGTCTGAACGTCAACAGTGAAGAGGCGACTGTGTGTGGGTGTGCGATGCTGGCTGATCTCCGACTGGCCAATAAAAATAAAAGATTAAGATGTGCAAAAGAACACAGACACTAGACAGAGGAACTCTGCCTAGAAGGCCAGCATCCCGGAGTGACCTCTTCACTGTTGACGTTGAGACTGGTGTTTTGCGAGTACTATTTAATGAAGCTGCCAGTTGAGGACTTGTGAGGCGTCTGTTTCTCAAACTAGACACTCTAATGTACTTTTCCTCTTACTCAGTCATGCACTGGGGCCTCCCACTCCTCTTTCTATTCTGGTTAGAGACAGTTTGCGCTGTTCTGTGAAGGGAGTATAACACAGCGTTGTACGAGATTGTCAGTTTCTTGGCAATTTCTAGCATGGAATAGCCTTCCTTTCTCAGAACAAGAATAGACTGACAGGTTTCAAAAGAAAGTTATTTGTTTCTGGCCATTTTGAGCCTGTAATTGAACCCACAAATGCTGATGCTCCAGATACTCAACTAGTCTAAAGGCCAGTTTTATTGCTTCTTTAATCCGGACAACCGTTTTCAGCTGTGCTAACATAATTGCAAAAGAGATTTCTAATGATCAATTAGCCTTTTGAAATGATAAACTTGGATTAGCTAACACAACGTGCCATTGGAACACAGGAGTGATGGTTGCTGATAATGGGCCTCTGTACGCCTATGTAGATATTCCATAAAAAATCAGCATTGTCCAGCTACAATAGTCATTTACAACATTAACAATGTCTACACTGTATTTCTGATCAATTTGAAGTCATTTTAATGGACAAAAAAAAAGGGCTTTTCTTTCAAAACAAGGACATTTCTAAGTGACCCCAAACTTTTGAACGGTAGTGTATCTCACCAGTAATATCTGCATGTGTGTGTATGCTAACATGAAAGAGATGCCTTTTAGCTCCCGGCTCTCGTGGTTCTTCAGAAGCCTATCTGTCAGATGCATTACACAGAACATGGCGGAGAATACTTATCAGGCTCATTTATTTTTGCAGAGTTCTTTGAATTTCAGGCCTTTACATGGCTTTCCTATATCCTGCTTGTTTCACTACAGGGGGGCGGGCTAGACACTAATGACTAGAACATCCCGGTCACGACCATTTAATCAGAGGCTGTGTGTGTGTGTGTGTGTTTGTTTGGGTGTGTGGAGGGGGATATGGGGGTTGTGTGTGTGTGTGTGTGTGTGTGTGTGTGTGGGGGGGGGGGGGTGTATGTGTGTGTGTGTGTGTGTGTGTGTGTCTGTGTCTGTGTCTGTGTCTGTGTGTGTGTGGTTGTGTGTGTGTGTGTGTGTGTGTGTGTGTGTGGTTGTGTTGTCTTCGCTTCTGTCTTTTTCCTGGGTTACCTTTGTCTTGTGGATTGACATTCAACCGATATCACTCAAAGGCTTCAAAGACAGGAGAGAGAAAGTCCCTAATGGGTTGGAACAGACTGCTGCATGTGGTATAACTCAAACAAATGGGTCAGTTATTCAGTTATTCACACACACAGACACATGGACAGACAGTGAGACTGCAGTAAAGTGAGGCATGACAGAGAGAAAAATAAGGAAGGATATAGACAGAACAGGCAGACAGGCAGACAGACGAACAGATAGAATAGACAGAACAGACAGACCGGCAGAACAGACAGAACAGACAAACAGAGACAGAACAGAGGAGCAAATCCAAGACCTTGTTGAATATTTGATGGAACTTCCTGGTTTATTTAGGCCAATGCAGAGACGCCTCACTGACAATAATTGGGCTTTTAATATGGATGACCTTTCACCCCATAGGTCACAGACTCCATTTCTTCGAGAGAGAACGATTTGTTTGTCTTAAAACATGCCTTTATTGGCCCAATAGCTACATAATTAAAATACAAACATTATTTAATTTTAATGGACCAGCAAAGTTAGAACCAAGCTCCTCTCCCTGTCCACTGTACTGAACATAGAACACCGATGCCCCACACCCCTACAAAAGGATGTGACGGTTAACCAGCCCCTTCAGAAAGTATTACTTATTCCACGTTTGGTTGTGTTACAGCCTGAAATTCAAAATGGATTAAATACATGTTTTCTCTCACCCATGTACACATAATACCCCATAATAACAAAGTGAAAACATGTTTTAAGATTTTTTTTGCAATTTTATTGAGAATGAAATACAGAAATATCTCATTTACATAAGCATTCACACCCTTGAGTCAATACGTGTTAGAATCACCTTTGGCCGCGATTACAGCTGTGAGTCTTTCTGGGTAAGTCTCTAAGAGCTTTGCACACCAGGATTTTGCAATATTTGCACATTATGCATTTAAAAATTCTTCAAGCTGTGTCAAGTTGGTTGTTGATCATTGCTAAACAGCCATTTTCAAGCCAATTTAAGTCAAAACTGTAACTAGTCCACTCAGGAACATTCAATGTCATCTTGGCAAGAAACCAGTGCATTTTTGGCCTTGTGGTTTAGGTCATTGTCCTGCTGATAGGTGAATTGGTCTCCCAGTGTCTGTTGGAAAGCAGACTGAACCAGGTTTTCATCTTGTATTTTGTCTGTGCTTAGCGCTATTCCATTTCTTTTTATCCTAAAAAACTCCCTAGTCCTTGCCGATGACAAGCATACCCATAACATGATGCAGCCACCATAATGCTTGAAAATATGAAGAGTGGTACTCAGTGATGTGTTGTGTTGGATTTGCCCCAATGCTTTGTATTCAGGACAAAACGTTAATTGCTTTGCCACATTTTTTTCAGTTTTACTTTATTGCCTTATTGCAAACAGGATGCATGTTTTGGAATATTTTTATTCTGTACAGGCTTCCTTCTTTTCACTCTGTCATTTAGGTTAGTATTGTGGAGTAACTACAATGTTGTTTATCCATCCTCAGTTTTCTCTTATCACAGGCATTAAACTCTGTAACTGTTTTAATGTCACCATTGTCCTCATGGTGAAATTCATGAGTGGTTTCCTTCCTTTCTGGCAACTGAGTTAGGAAGGACTCCTGTATATTCGTAATGACTGGTGTATTGATACACTATCCAAAGTGTAATTAATAACTTCACCATGCTCAAAGGGATATTCAAGGTCTGCTTTTATTTTTACCCAAACTACCAATAGGTGCCCTTCTTTGCGATGCATTGGAAAACCTCTCTGGTCTTTGTGGTTGAAACTGTGTTTGAAATTCACTGCTCGACTGAGGGACCTTACAGATAATTGTATGTGTGAGGTTCAGAGATGAGGTAGTCATTCAAAAATCATGTTAAACACTATTATTGAAACAGTGTGTGTCCATGCAACTTATTATGTGACTTGTTACTCCTGAACTTATTTAGGCTTGTCATAACAAAGGGGTTGAATACTTATTGACTCAAGACAGTTCAGCTTTTCATTTTTAAATATTTTGTAAAAAACAAAAATCTAAAAACATAATTCTACTTTGAAATGATGGGGTATTGTGTGTAGGACAGTGACACACAATCTCAATTTAATACATTTTAAATTCAGGTTGTAACACAACAAAATGTGTAAAAGGTCAAAGAGAAATAGACCCTGTGAGAGATAGAGAGAGAAAGACCCCCCCCCCCCCCCCCCCCGACCCAAAAAAGTAAACAATCATTCCGGCTAGAATTCATAATGGCTGCTGACCAGTGCTCTGCAGCTAGAGTGATGTGGGAGCCAGAATGGCAGTGGCTGAAACCCCAACACTGTCTCTGGAGGAAAAACATACAGCATGAGTCAGAATGGCCTCCAGCTCACAGCTCTGCCATAGCTCAGCCGCTCTGGTCCTGTTTAACACATGGCAAATGGAAACTGGAGGGCTCAGTGGGACACAGGCAGTGATTCCAGACGTTGCCTGCCACAGCGCTTTGGGTGCGACCCCTGTTGACTCCTACTTCTGTATGTTGCATCCCAGACAGACTCTTTAATAGGAAGCTCTCCCAGGGTGCACTGCTGTGCTGTGACTGGAACTAGACGGGCATGCGAGGAGTCAGGGCCACTTAACACCAGGAGGGAGGACAAAGTGCAGACAGATAAACAGACAGGACAAACAGCATTATTTGGCACGTTGAGACATAGAGACAGACAAAGAGGAATAAGGAAAATATATTCCAGAAGCAGACATGAAGAGGTGTGTGTCACTCACACACAGACATATTCAGGGGGACATGGATTTATAGTTGATGTACCGACACACATGCAGGCACATACACTCTTAGAAAAAAGGGTTCCAAATGGGTGCTTTGGCTCTCCCCATAAAATAACCCTTTTGAGTTCCAGGTAGAACCCTTTTGGGTTCCATGTAGAACCCTCTGTAGAAAAGGTTCTACCTGGAACCGAAAGGGTTCTTAAAAGTCTAAAATAACTCTTTTAGATTCTAGATTGCAGTGTACAAAACTGAAACTGCAAGTGCACTACACACGCACACACACACACACACACACACACACACACACACCATGGATCAGATCAATGGCACTCTAGAGAGAGAACATCAGATGTTGGCAGCCATACAGAAAACACAACCTCGCTGGGCAATTATATCTGACACTGAGGAAAAGGCTATGGTCTGAACACAGCCTACGCAGACAGGTCCTCATCTTGCATCAGTGTGTGTGTTCCTGGAGAATTTTAATATTAAAGGATGACTAGAAGAGTCAGGAGTCAGGTGTTAAGCTGTCACAAACACTCACACATGCACGCACACACACACGCACGCACACAAATGCACGCACACATAAACACACACACACACACACACGGAAGAGGTAATTGGTGTGTGTTCTGGGGTCACGTTATTTCTCTAAGGTAGTTGTAGAGAGCTGAAGGATCGTAGATCCAATCTCAGTGTGTAATAAGAACACAGCTAACCTTCCCTTTCACTGCAACACTTACAGTCAAACAGCCTTCACCCAGCCTTCACTGAGCCTTCACCCAGCCTTCACCCAGCCTTCACCCAGCCTTCACTGAACCTTCACCCAGTCTTCACTCAGCCTACACCCAGCCTTCACTGAACCTTCACCAAGCACTGGAGCCCAGACTACAGAGCTAGTCAGACCCAGGGGTCTACACCTTGTTTCTACCTCAACTCTACTGTTAATTATTGAAATGCTGTAACGCTCCCTTCACTCACTCTGACCCACCCTCGCAAGGCCTTCTCGGTAAATGACATCATCCGTTCCTATAAGATTCGCTGCCCTTTGACCTTGTGTGTTTACGGTCCACACAACAAGGATGGTTATTAGAGTTGTGCGGTATCCAGATTTTCATTTCGTCATACCGTATTCTTTTCATCCCAGGATCTACAGTATTACCGGTTTAGTACACAAGGGGTCACTAAAAACACAAAAAAGCCCATTGAGTGTCTATTACCAGAATTCCAACAACATTAGCACAAGTAAGAAAACATTTCCATAGAGGCTAATAGCTAAATATGCTAACGAGCACAAACAAAAATAAATGAAATGCCAAGACAGGCAATCCAGCTCATAAAGTTATACATATATAGGTGTAGGAGGTTAAAATGATGTTGAATAATATTAAACTACATTCATCAATCTGATTATATGGGTATAGGGCATAAACGTATACCGATGAATCGAGCCAGCTTGCAAGTCTACACATCAACACTCGGATACTATAATTACATTTGTTCTAAGATAGCTTTATGTGATTATTAAGAGGCTTATGGGAATTATGAGCTGTCTATGGCAATCATACTCTAAGCTTTAATTTATCAAGTCTATCTTAGCCATAGATGTAGTTAGAATCTATGCATAATGGAATGCTATGAGTAGAGGGTAGATAACATATACCAATAGACCTACTAAATTATAAACGCAAAGTCAAAACAAATAATTACTCTTTAAAACGATTAATGCATCTACTCAAATAAACTTATACGATTTATTAGTCACAAAATAATTGACACTCAAACAATTCCAGTGTACATGGAATAGATTATACAATACAACAGAGTAAATGACTATCACTGATAGGCTAACACTAATGTGGTTACATGTCTCTTCAGAAGAACCTCCAAGAGACAATACTGTGTCTAATACACACAGGAGGCTTACGGGATACAGGATTCTCATACGTAAAAATAGTGTCTCCATGAATAGTTTCAGCCCATCTTTTTTTCTTCCCAGAGCTCCAAATCTCAGTATCTCCCATCGTCTAATTAAAATCACTTTGCTTTGTCAAAACAATAAACAAAGGGCATTAAACATCGCACGCATTCTTAGATCTAATCATTACAGCTCTGATTTAAATGATAGGAGCTTACGTCTGTGTTGCTCCCTCTTTGAGCTGACCGCCTTCCGACAAACAGATGAACACAGTAAAGATACCCATAGCACTTACGGCACAATAGAACACATCAATGTTTGAAGCTCTTTACAAAGCTCTTGAAAGAAACCAAACAAGATCAGTTAATTCACTCCTCCAAAGGTGTATGTACTCCCAGGAGTCTGTCAGAACGTCACACCCCGGAGAAAGCCACAGATAAGGTGTGTTTGACTCTTGTGATAGCCCACATATGGTCAGCCATCCGGACAATGTCCTAAATCGTGGTCGAGTCATCCCGCTGGAGCTCGGTGCCTGCAACTCGCGTGTGTGTTACCTCATGTCCAGATGTCATTTTTGGTGAGGTTGGAGATTTACAAGCAAATGTGAACAAGAGACATTATGCAAATGAAAAAGTTTTGAACAGTACTGGCTCTGGAGTCAGCATGTGTACACGCTGTGTCTGTGTGGAGTCTGGAGCCGCTAGGGCAACGTGACTGCTTGCTCTGCTTGGACGAGCTCCTCCAGACTGACGAGCTCCTCCAGACTGACGAGCTCCTCCAGAATGACGAGCTCCTCCAAGCAGAAAAGGCAGGCCTGAGAGAGGAGGAGGAGAAGAAACAAAAGGAAATCAAGATAGCAGTGGCATCTGTACAGATAAGTCATCCAAAGAGCTTTGACTTCTCAAACACGGCAAAAAGATAACACAATATGATGCCCCATCTCCATTATAATTCAGCCACTTACTTAGCTAACTAGAGGGCCTGGCTCGAACCTTTTGGGAGCACTAAGTGAGATTTGGTTGGGTGCCCCCCACCTTGCGGCAAAACATTTTAGTGGCCCCCTCTAGGTGTCGGAGAGAACATTTTTAGTTTTAAAAGTTAATTTCCTGCAATTCTACACATTTTGCCAAGGGCGTAAAGAAAACGTTGCAATTTTATAACACCCTTCATTAAATTCTATTCATTTTGACATGAGGCAGAGACTAAATTAATTCAGTTTCAAAGCTAATTTCCTGCAATTCTACACATTTTGCAATGGTATGCCATGTTACTATGATACAGTGCCTTGCGAAAGTATTCGGCCCCCTTGAACTTTGCGAACTTTTTCCACATTTCAGGCTTCAAACATAAAGATCTAAAACTGTATTTTTTGTGAAGAATCAACAACAAGTGGGACACAATCATGAAGTGGAACGACATTTATTGGATATTTCAAACTTTTTTAACAAATCAAAAACTGAAAAATTGGGCGTGCAAAATTATTCAGCCCCTTTACTTTCAGTGCAGCAAACTCTCTCCAGAAGTTCAGTGAGGATCTCTGAATGATCCAATGTTGACCTAAATGACTAATGATGATAAATACAATCCACCTATGTGTAATCAAGTCTCCGTATAAATGCACCTGCACTGTGATAGTCTCAGAGGTCCGTTAAAAGCGCAGAGAGCATCATGAAGAACAAGGAACACACCAGGCAGGTCCGAGATACTGTTGTGAAGAAGTTTAAAGCCGGATTTGGATACAAAAATATTTCCCAAGCTTTAAACATCCCAAGGAGCACTGTGCAAACGATAATATTGAAATGGAAGGAGTATCAGACCACTGCAAATCTACCAAGACCTGGCCGTCCCTCTAAACTTTCAGCTCATACAAGGAGAAGACTGATCAGAGATGCAGCCAAGAGGCCCATGATCACTCTGGATGAACTGCAGAGATCTACAGCTGAGGTGGGAGACTCTGTCCATAGGACAACAATCAGTTGTAAATTGCACAAATCTGGCCTTTATGGAAGAGTGGCAAGAAGAAAGCCATTTCTTAAAGATATCCATAAAAAGTGTTGTTTAAAGTTTGCCACAAGCCACCTGGGAGACACACCAAACATGTGGAAGAAGGTGCTCTGGTCAGATGAAACCAAAATTGAACTTTTTGGCAACAATGCAAAATGTTATGTTTGGCATAAAAGCAACACAGCTGAACACACCATCCCCACTGTCAAACATGGTGGTGGCAGCATCATGGTTTGGGCCTGCTTTTCTTCAGCGGGGACAGGGAAGATGGTTAAAATTGATGGGAAGATGGATGGAGCCAAATACAGGACCATTCTGGAAGAAAACCTGATGGAGTCTGCAAAAGACCTGAGACTGGGACGGAGATTTGTCTTCCAACAAGACAATGATCCAAAACATAAAGCAAAATCTACAATGGAATGGTTCAAAAATAAACATATTCAGGTGTTAGAATGGCCAAGTCAAAGTCCAGACCTGAATCCAATCGAGAATATGTGGAAAGAACTGAAAACTGCTGTTCACAAATGCTCTCCATCCAACCTCACTGAGCTCGAGCTGTTTTGCAAGGAGGAATGGGAAAAAATGTCAGTCTCTCGATGTGCAAAACTGATAGAGACATACCCCAAGCGACTTACAGCTGTAATCGCAGCAAAAGGTGGCGCTACAAAGTATTAACTTAAGGGGGCTGAATAATTTTGCACGCCCAATTTTTCAGTTTTTGATTTGTTAAAAAAGTTTGAAATATCCAATAAATGTCATTCCACTTCATGATTGTGTCCCACTTGTTGTTGATTCTTCACAAAAAAAATACAGTTTTATATCTTTATGTTGGAAGCCTGAAATGTGGCAAAAGGTCGCAAAGTTCAAGGGGGCCGAATACTTTCGCAAGGCACTGTATCTGAGTGACAATAAATAACTAAATCAATGGGGGCCCCCTTGAAGTCAGGGCCCAGTCTGTATTTGGCCATGGTTACTACAAGTTTAGATAGCTGTCTAGACTAACTACTAATCTACAAATTGTTAGCTGACATGGCTAATTGAGTGACTTTCAGTGACTGACATGACAAGAGAAAAACTGCTTATGCACCTGGTGTATAATACTGTTCTTACTCTCAGTAGTAAGTTGAGACCCTGACTGAGTGTTTTTTGATTGGGGGCCCAATGTGGTCTATGCCTGTAACCGGCCATGGCTAACTAGCCAGTTAAACCAAATACACAGCTCCCGCTTTCTCACGTTTTGCTATTTACAAACAAACACGTGACTGTCTCAAATGTTCTGGGGATCTATGGTAAGCTTCATGATGTAAAATAATGTGAAATGTTCTGGGGATCTATGGTAAGCTTCATGATGTAAAATAATGTGAAACGTTCTGGGGATCTATGGTAAGCTTCATGATGTAAAATAATGTGAAATGTTCTGGGGATCTATGGTAAGCTTCATGATGTAAAATAATGTGAAACGTTCTGGGGATCTATGGTAAGCTTCATGATGTAAAATAATGTGAAATGTTCTGGGGATCTATGGTAAGCTTCATGATGTAAAATAATGTGAAATGTTCTGGGGATCTATGGGAAGCTTCATGATGTAAAATAATGTGAAATGTTCTGGGGATCTATGGGAAGCTTCATGATGTAAAATAATGTGAAATGTTCTGGGGATCTATGGGAAGCTTCATGATGTAAAATAATGTGAAATGTTCTGGGGATCTATGGGAAGCTTCATGATGTAAAATAATGTGACGGGGGAAATGATGAACATGATCTGCGTTATCTCCTAATGTATTGCGCAAGTTGAATGCAGGTATTTACTTAAAAATTAGCTACACATATTCACATTTATGGTAATAGTTTCAATGGTACACGGTATATAAGGTATACCGCCCAACGGTAGTGGAGACGTTTGATTTAATGAAATGGCCTGTTATTCTAACAGAGCCAATAAGCTGCTCTCAGAGAGAGAGAGTGTGTGTGTGTGTGTGTGTGTGTGTGTGTGTGTGTGTATATGTGTAAGGGTGTGTGTGTGTGTGTGTGTGTGTGTGTGTGTGTGTGTGTGTGTGTGTGTGTGTGTGTGTGTATTCTGCCGTTCATCATACTGCAGTATCATGTGTCCCAGGGGATGCGACATCTCTCCCTCTTCAAATATGTAAGTGGTTCTCTTCTGCCCATTATGATGGTTATAAATGTGGGCCTGTAACTCCACTGTGACAAACGATTACAGCCAACTCAACAGGCGTGTGTGTGTGTGTGTGTGTGGGTGTGTTATTAATATCAGCCCTCATATCTCACCTGAGGTAAATGTGTCCTAGGGACCAAAGCATCGGTGTGCATGTGTGTGTGTGTGTGTGTAAGCAGATGTGTTCCTAGTTGCGTACTAGTTCAGCATCACTCTACATTAACTAGTTGTGCCCTCTGTCCCTTGAAAGTGTAAACTTGTCTTTCGCTTTGAAGCTGCCTCCCGAAGGCCATGTATTATAAGAATCTATTTTGCATTCGTTAAATGTTATTTTAAAGTGGTTTCCTTTGAGCAAAACCTTGAAAAAAACGGTATATTCTGGCAAAGCCACTGTGTCTGTGGAGGGGTGTGTGCTTCTATTTGTTGGTGTTTGCGTGTGTCTGTGTGTGTGTGTGTGTGCGTGCGTGCGTGTGTGTGTGTGTGCATGTTGCTTCCAGGAGAGTCGGACAGTGATGAATATTCAGGCTTTGAAAGTGATAGTACTCTTCAATTGGGCTTTGGGGCCTCTCTCTCTATCTCTCTCAAGCCCACTCTCGCTCTCTCTCCCTCTCGCTCTCTCTGTTAGAACTAGAGGCTTCCTCATTGCATCCGACACATATTTCCCCATAAGCCACTGTGGTTTTCTCTACAACATGTGGACTGAAATGCCCTCTGTTTATCTCAGCCATTCTTCAATTACATGAGGAATAATATTACACCGCCATAGATTCAATATTTCATTTCTCGCCTGTTAATTCTGTTCAATCGCTCGTCTACCCCAGAGGCTCTCCCTCGTCTTTCATCCCTCTGTCATTTATCCTCTTCTCTCCCTCACTTTATCCTCATCCATCCCTCACTCCCTGGGCTACTGTAGGCCAAGCAGAATCACACCCTGCAGACATCCTACTAACCAAAAGAGAGAGAGGGGCCTTTTTTTCTCTTCAAAAAGTTGTTTGTGCTTCTACTCCTCACTCTCACTCCCTCGCTCTCCCCCTCTCACACCCTCGCTCTCCCCCTCTCACACCCTCGCTCTCCCCCTCTCACTCCCTCGCTCTCTCCCTCTCACTCCCTCGCTCTCCCCCTCTCACACCCTCGCTCTCTCCCTCTCACTCCCTCGCTCTCCCCCTTCTCACTCCCTCGCTCTCCCCCTCTCACTCCCTCGCTCTCCCCCTCTCACACCCTCGCTCTCTCCCTCTCACTCCCTCGCTCTCCCCCTTCTCACTCCCTCGCTCTCCCCCTCTCACTCCCTCGCTCTCCCCCTCTCACACCCTCGCTCTCCCCCTCTCACACCCTCGCTCTCTCCCTCTCACTCCCTCGCTCTCCCCCTCTCACACCCTCGCTCTCTCCCTCTCACACCCTCGCTCTCCCCCTTCTCACTCCCTCGCTCTCCCCCTCTCACTCCCTCGCTCTCCCCCTCTCACACCCTCGCTCTCTCCCTCTCACTCCCTCGCTCTCCCCCTTCTCACTCCCTCGCTCTCCCCCTCTCACTCCCTCGCTCTCCCCCTTCTCACTCCCTTGCTCTCCCCCTCTCACTCCCTCGCTCTCCCCCTCTCACTCCCTCGCTCTCCCCCAGGTGAGGAAGAAGAGAACACCTTTTTAATGAGCGTATCAGAAGCTCAAAGTAAAGCAAATTGTTTAAATTACAGTCATACATTTCCTGTGGGGAACAGTTCAAGCACCCATTTATTTAATCCTTTCTTCAAAACAACAACAACAAAAAGAGAACAAAAGAAAACAGCTAGTGGCAGGAAGCATCTATCAGAGACAAGGCCAGCCTTGTTAATGGCTGCCATTCCATTCTGCCAGACAGACAAAGGAGGGGGAGGAGGGGAAGAGGAGAGAAGAATACCTGATTATGAAGTTGCCAAACCTTATGGTGTGGGCCGTAATGGATCCAAGACAAAAGTCTTGAATAGAAATGCTAATAAGACCAATTACACGGTGGACAAAACATTAGGAACTCTTTCCAGGACATAGACTGACCAGGTGAATCCAGATGAAAGCTATGATCCCTTATTGATGTCACCTGTTAAATAAATCCACTTCAATCAGTGTAGATGAAGGTGAGGAGACAGGTTAAAGAAGGATTTTTAAGCCTTGAGACAATAGGCTTTAAAATAAATGCTAGTAAGAACAATTCTAATATCAATGCTATTCTCGCTGTATAGCCCTGTTAATGGTTATTTGATCTCACTTATTGATGTTGAGCTGACCTGTCAGACTAAAGGTATTTCAATCAGATCCACTAATCATTATGATTCCTGTCCTCACTAACTGGATCAATACCTTAATGTGCGGTTAGCCTATAGGACGAGTCAGCAGTGGACCAGGAAGGGTTTGTTTTCCTGAGGTTCTACCCAGTCTGCTAAGTGGCTCAGTGGTTCTGCTCCCTCTTTAATGGAATACCGCAGCTCTTGCCGGGAACACTGTTTACTCTTTTAACTGAGAACTCTCCAACACCTCCGGCCCTCTCTGGTTCCCATGGAGCCAGGAAACCGTGGCGATAGTGTCTGTGGAGAGCAGGGGCGGATTAACGTCCCCCCCCCCGCCGGTAACCTTGCCAGCCTCGACACACACAGGGAGGGGACAACACTAAGCCTGAAGGGACAGGGACACACACATAAACACACAAATGCATGCACGCGCACACACATACACACATACACATACACATGAGGCAATGCCTGAATGGATTGGAATGGTGGATGTTGTGACAGACATAGGCACACACACCGATGCATGCATGCACACACAGACTAACAGATACACACACACACCCGCGTACAACTGAACAGCTATTAATTTGGGGTCAGAACACTCCCCTCTAACAGGGCAGCTGGCAGTGAGGCTTGAACACTCCCATCTAACAGGGCAGCTGGCAGTGAGGCTTGAACACTCCCCTCTAACAGGGCAGCTGGCAGTGAGGCTTGAACACTCCCCTCTAACAGGGCAGCTGGCAGTGAGGCTTGAACACTCCCATCTAACAGGGCAGCTGGCAGTGAGGCTTGAACACTCCCCTCTAACAGGGCAGCTTGCAGTGAGGCTTGAACACTCCCCTCTAACAGGGCAGCTGGCAGTGAGGCTTGAATACTCCCCTCTAACAGGGCAGCTTGCAGTGAGGTTTGAACACTCCCCTCTAACAGGGCAGCTGGCAGTGAGGCTTGAACACTTCCCTCTAACAGGGCAGCTGGCAGTGAGGCTTGAACACTCCCCTCTAACAGGGCAGCTTGCAGTGAGGCTTGAACACTCCCCTCTAACAGGGCAGCTTGCAGTGAGGTTTGAACACTCCCCTCTAACAGGGCAGCTTGCAGTGAGGCTTGAACACTCCCCTCTAACAGGGCAGCTGGCAGTGAGGCTTGAACACTTCCCTCTAACAGGGCAGCTGGCAGTGAGGCTTGAACACTCCCCTCTAACAGGGCAGCTGGCAGTGAGGCTTGAACACTCCCCTCTAACAGGGCAGCTGGCAGTGAGGCTTGAACAGTCCCCTCTAACAGGGCAGCTGGCAGTGAGGCTTGAACACTTCCCTCTAACAGGACAGCTGGCATTGAGGCTTGAACAGTCCCCTCTAACAGGGCAGCTGGCAGTGAGGCTTGAACACTCCCCTCTAACAGGGCAGCTGGCAGTGAGGCTTGAACACTCCCCTCTAACAGGGCAGCTGGCAGTGAGGCTTGAACACTTCCCTCTAACAGGGCAGCTGGCAGTGAGGCTTGAACACTCCCCTCTAACAGGGCAGCTGGCAGTGAGGCTTGAACACTCCCCTCTAACAGGGCAGCTGGCAGTGAGGCTTGAACACTCCCCTCTAACAGGGCAGCTTGCAGTGAGGCTTGAACACTCCCCTCTAACAGGACAGCTGGCATTGAGGCTTGAACAGTCCCCTCTAACAGGGCAGCTGGCAGTGAGGCTTGAATACTCCCCTCTAACAGGGCAGCTTGCAGTGAGGCTTGAACACTCCCCTCTAACAGGGCAGCTGGCAGTGAGGCTTGAACACTTCCCTCTAACAGGGCAGCTTGCAGTGAGGTTTGAACACTCCCCTCTAACAGGGCAGCTGGCAGTGAGGCTTGAACACTCCCCTCTAACAGGGCAGCTGGCAGTGAGGCTTGAACACTCCCCTCTAACAGGGCAGCTTGCAGTGAGGCTTGAACACTCCCCTCTAACAGGGCAGCTGGCAGTGAGGCTTGAACACTCCCCTCTAACAGGGCAGCTGGCAGTGAGGCTTGAACACTCCCCTCTAACAGGACAGCTGGCAGTGAGGCTTGAACACTCCCCTCTAACAGGGCAGCTTGCAGTGAGGCTTGAACACTCCCCTCTAACAGGGCAGCTGGCAGTGAGGCTTGAACACTCCCCTCTAACAGGACAGCTGGCAGTGAGGCTTGAACACTTCCCTTAGACTCCATCCATTCACCAAAGCCCCATATACTACCCACCACTGTATGCTCTCGTTGGCTGGCCCTCGCTTCATACTCGTCGCCAAACCCACTGGCTCCAGGTCATCTACGTTGGGCGTCAGGGTAGCCTAGTGGTTAGAGCGTTGGACTAATAACCGGAAGGTTGTGAGTTCAAACCCCCGAGCTGACAAGGTACAAATCTGTCGTTCTGCCCCTGAACAGGCAGTTAACCCACTGTTCCCAGGCCGTCATTGAAAATAAGAATTTGTTCTTAACTGACTTGCCTGGTTAAATAAAGGTAAAATAAAAAAAAATAAAAAATAAAAAGACCCTGCTAGGTAAAGTCCCCCCTTATCTCAGCTCGCTTGTCACCATAGCAGCACCCACCTGTAGCACGCGCTCCAGCAGGTATATCTCTCTTGTCAAAACCAATTCCTCCTTTGGCCGCCTCTCCTTCCAGTTCTCTGCTGCCAATGACTGGAACGAACTACAAAAATCTCTGAAACTGGGAACACTTATCTCCCTCACTAGCTTTAAGCACCAGCTGTCAGAGCAGCTCACAGATTACTGCACCTGTACATAGCCCATCTATAATTTAGCCCAAACAACTACCTCTTCCCCTACTGTATTTATTTATTTAGCTCCTTTGCACCCCATTATTTTTATTTCTACTTCGCACATTCTTCCACTGCAAATCTACAATTCCAGCTATATTGTATTTACTTCACCACCATGGCCTTTTTTGCCTTTACCTCCCTTATCTCACCTCATTTGCTCACATTGTATATAGACTTATTTTTCTACTGTATTATTGACTGTATGTTTGTTTTACTCCATGTGTAACTCTGTGTCGTTGTATGTGTCGAACTGCTTTGCTTTATCTTGGCCAGGTCGCAATTGTAAATGAGAACTTGTTCTCAACTTGCCTACCTGGTTAAATAAAGGTGAAAGAAAAAAGAAAAAAAGATGAAATAATGATTCTTCGCCTGGCTCCAATCCAACAACTAGAGGAATGTTTCATGTTATTCTGGAGGAATATTATCCATAAAGGCACAGTGGAAAAGAGAGCGGCGTACAGTTGTTTCCGGGGGGGGGGGGGGTAGGGCAAATGCTTCCTGTGTGGTGTAGTTTGGGAACGGCTGTAGCCATTAAATGGCAAAGGGTTTTAAGGCTTCGATGATCCTGGTCCTCTTGGGGAGGTTAGAGGGTTTGTTATGCTTCAGAGGCCAGAGCCAAGCAGGGAACTGCATTATTAAACACGATAAGACCTAATGAACTCTGGACACGCTCATGCTACAGCTCCTCTGACCACACTAACCCCTGGACAACAACAGGATTACAGATATTATAAGCTGAGGGCTGTCCTAAATATGTCAAGTGTAACATCGGTGTATGTGATGTACTGTAGGTATAATCATATGTTTGGATGAGTGATGGTGAACTGCTTTAGAGTTTGTACATATCCAATTGTACGAGTCGACGATAGAACTTCATGCTATTTTTTGTGTGCAAGCCAAGGTGTGATCACTGTGATCCCTGGCCCTTACATTAGCCTCAGGGCGCCTCTCCCTGCCCTGCTCTCCCTCGGGTCAACGTGGCTGGGGGCTGAGATCACACCTGTGGGAGGATATTCAAGGTCAATCAATAAAGCATATAGAGCCTGCAGCCATCCGCTGCATTCATATTGCGAACTGAACCGGGTGGATTTGGGTCCTTTGTTACTAATACAACAATGGTAGAAGAAATGTGTGGTTTCTATGTACTTTGCTTTCTCATACTGAATAGTGCACAGCATTGAGAGAGAGAGAAAGAGAGAGAGAGAGAGAGAGAGAGAGAGAGAGAGAGAGAGAGAGAGAGAGAGAGAGAGAGAGAGAGAGAGAGAGAATAATGTGTTTGTGTGTCTGCCGTGTACTGTAATGGTACAAAAATACTCTATACAGCTCCCTATACTTTCAATGCATTATTCCCCAAAATGTGGGTAAACTGTGTTTACTTGCGTTTACCTTCCACTACACCACTGGTGCCACGTGTGTGTGAGTGCGTGTGTGTGCGTGTGTGTGTGCGTGTGTGTGTGTGTGTGTGCGTGTGCGCGTGTGTGTGTGTGTGTGTGTGTGTGTGTGCATGAACGTACATACAGTGCCTTGCGAAAGTATTCGGCCCCCTTGAACTTTGCGACTTTTTGCCACATTTCAGGCTTCAAACATAAAGATATAAAACTGTATTTTTTTGTGAAGAATCAACAACAAGTGGGACATTTATTGGATATTTCAAACTTTTTTAACAAATCAAAAACTGAAAAATTGGACGTGCAAAATTATTCAGCCCCTTTACTTTCAGTGCAGCAAACTCTCTCCAGAAGTTCAGTGAGGATCTCTGAATGATCCAATGTTGACCTAAATGACTAATGATGATAAATACAATCCACCTGTGTGTAATCAAGTCTCCGTATAAATGCACCTGCACTGTGATAGTCTCAGAGGTCCGTTAAAAGCGCAGAGAGCATCATGAAGAACAAGGAACACACCAGGCAGGTCCGAGATACTGTTGTGAAGAAGTTTAAGGCCGGATTTGGATACAAAAATATTTCCCAAGCTTTAAACATCCCAAGGAGCACTGTGCAAGCGATAATATTGAAATGGAAGGAGTATCAGACCACTGCAAATCTACCAAGACCTGGCCGTCCCTCTAAACTTTCAGCTCATACAAGGAGAAGACTGATCAGAGATGCAGCCAAGAGGCCCATGATCACTCTGGATGAACTGCAGAGATCTACAGCTGAGGTGGGAGACTCTGTCCATAGGACAACAATCAGTCGTATATTGCACAAATCTGGCCTTTATGGAAGAGTGGCAAGAAGAAAGCCATTTCTTAAAGATATCCATAAAAAGTGTTGTTTAAAGTTTGCCACAAGCCACCTGGGAGACACACCAAACATGTGGAAGAAGGTGCTCTGGTCAGATGAAACCAAAATTGAACTTTTTGGCAACAATGCAAAACGTTATGTTTGGCGTAAAAGCAACACAGCTCACACCATCCCCACTGTCAAACATGGTGGTGGCAGCATCATGGTTTGGGCCTGCTTTTCTTCAGCAGGGACAGGGAAGATGGTTAAAATTGATGGGAAGATGGATGGAGCCAAATGCAGGACCATTCTGGAAGAAAACCTGATGGAGTCTGCAAAAGACCTGAGACTGGGACGGAGATTTGTCTTCCAACAAGACAATGATCCAAAACATAAAGCAAAATCTACAATGGAATGGTTCAAAAATAAACATATCCAGGTGTTAGAATGGCCAAGTCAAAGTCCAGACCTGAATCCAATCGAGAATCTGTGGAAATAACTGAAAACTGCTGTTCACAAATGCTCTCCATCCAACCTCACTGAGCTCGAGCTGTTTTGCAAGGAGGAATGGGAAAAAATGTCAGTCTCTCGATGTGCAAAACTGATAGAGACATACCCCAAGCGACTTACAGCTGTAATCGCAGCAAAAGGTGGCGCTACAAAGTATTAACTTAAGGGGGCTGAATAATTTTGCACGCCCAATTTTTCAGTTTTTGATTTGTTAAAAAAGTTTGAAATATCCAATAAATGTCGTTACACTACATGATTGTGTCCCACTAGTTGTTGATTCTTCACAAAAAAATACAGTTTTATATCTTTATGTTTGAAGCCTGAAATGTGGCAAAAGGTCGCAAAGTTCAAGGGGGCCGAATACTTCCGCAAGGCACTGTATTCCTGTGTGTACAAAATCTTGTGTGTGTGCGTCTCCCTGTGCTAACGCGTGTTGTGTGCTTACGTGTGTGTGTGTGACAGATGTGAAGAAACATATTGACATCACTTAGACAGTGTATAGGTGCTAAACATGAACAGCCACAGGAGAGCTGCTCTCAGCCAGGTAAATTGCCAATTCATTTGTGAAATCGACTAAGTGAAGGCCTCCTCCAATGCACAGACAATCTTTCTCTGCAAGACACTCACTGTGAGAAGAAGACCAGGGATAAACAACTTTGGCATCAAATTAGCTCTCAGTTTTACAGGCCATTGACCATGATAGACCAACGCTTTAATGATTAGCCTAACCTGTCTGTGTGTGTGTACAGTACGTGTGTGTTGGAGCCTTCCAGTCCCTCGCAGGCCTCTGAGCACTGGAGGGCCAAGGTGACCGGGGTCGGCCAGCAGAGAGCTGCCTGCCAGATGGACAGCCAGCCTAGACAGGGTTAGACCTGATACACTCTCTCTCTTCCTCACACACACACCCTGATGGTTGTAATATACCTCACCTTAGACTCTACACACAAACCTGTTCCCCTGCCACTCTTACACACCACTGCCTTTCTCCCCCAACACATTTATCATTAGTCTGGAATAGAGCTGGCTACCTAGATATGCTTCTCTATAGACATATCTATAAATGCATTTTAAGCTGCAGGATAGATGGAAGTATGAAAAGGACAGTATGCAGTGTTATAGTGAATTAAAGGCAAATATGACATTGTCCCCTCCTCCCCTAATGTTGTCCATGGTCACCCTCATCTTAGCTGTACCTGCCTACTCGGTGCCATCTGTGCCCATCCACTGACTGGGGTCATGCAATAAACCTTGCAGTCAGAGAACTGGACAAGGAGAGATGGTTGTGTGGAGGGGGATGTGGGGTGTTGGGGATGTGTATGTATGTGTGTGTGTGTGTTTTCTGAGTAGTGTATGTTGGTTATTGGATACAGGGCAACAGATTAGATTTCCCTCAATATGGTGCTGTCTCTGGCTCTTGACAGCTGTCACTCACACATTAACCCACTTTGCCTCACACGCGCAGACACACACAAACACACAAGGTTTTTGTTTACAGACCTTCATGGAGACGGTTTTGATGAATAATCATTGGATTCGTTTCACACAGATCCTCTTCATTCCTGTGTTTAGCATCTGTCTCTCTCCACCCCTCCACTTGATTATCAGGCACAGACGACCTTGTTCATCACATTCTGATGGGTTCATCACATTCCGATTTCTTCAAGCCTTAGGACAGCACTCAGAAAACCTGTCCCAACCAAATCATCACCTATCTAAATATATCTCCTATTGGAAAGACACATGTTGGCAGACTAACCACCCTGGCTGTCGTGACTGAGAAAAACACTGTGTATGTACAGACTCAGAGAGGACAGCTTGGCCATAGAAAACCGTCTGTCACAGACAGATCTGACTACTCAGAGAGGACAGCTTGGCCATAGAAACCGTCTGTCACAGACAGATCTGACTACTCAGAGAGGACAGCTTGGCCATAGAAACCGTCTGTCACAGACAGATCTGACTACTCAGAGAGGACAGCTGGGCCATAGAAACCATCTGTCACAGACAGATCTGACTACTCAGAAAGGACAGCTGGGCCATAGAAACCGTCTGTCACAGACAGATCTGACTACTCAGAGAGGATAGCTGGGTCGTAGAAACCGTCTGTCACAGACAGATCTGACTACTCAGAGAGGACAGCTTGGCCATAGAAACCGTCTGTCACAGACAGATCTGACTACTCAGAGAGGACAGCTTGGCTATAGAAACCGTCTGTCACAGACAGATCTGACTACTCAGAGAGGACAGCTTGGCCATAGAAACCATCTGTCACAGACAGATCTGACTACCTAGAGAGGACAGCTTGGCCATAGAAACCATCTGTCACAGACAGATCTGACTACTCAGAGAGGACAGCTTGGCCATAGAAACCATCTGTCACAGACAGATCTGACTACTCAGAGAGGACAGCTTGGCAATAGAAACCATCTGTCACAGACAGATCTGACTACTCAAAGAGGACAGCTTGGCCATAGAAACCGGTCATCACAGACAGATCTGACTACTCAGAGAGGACAGCTTGGCCATAGAAACCGTCTGTCACAGACAGATCTGACTACTCAGAGAGCACAGCTTGGCCATAGAAACCGGTCATCACAGACAGATCTGACAACTCAGAGACCACAGCTTGGCCATAGAAACCGTCCGTCACAGACAGATCTGACTACTCAGAGAGGACAGCTTGGCCATAGAAACCATCTGTCACAGACAGATCTGACTACTCAGAGAGGACAGCTTGGCCATAGAAACCGGTCATCACAGACAGATCTGACTACTCAGAGAGGACTGCTTGGCCATAGAAACCGTCTGTCACAGACAGATCTGACTACTCAGAGAGCACAGCTTGGCCATAGAAACCGGTCATCACAGACAGATCTGACTACTCAGAGACGACAGCTTGGCCATAGAAACTGTCTGTCACAGACAGATCTGACTACTCAGAGAGGACAGCTTGGCCATAGAAACCATCTGTCACAGACAGATCTGACTACTCAGAGAGGACAGCTTGGCCATAGAAACCGTCTGTCACAGACAAATCTGACTATTCATAGAGGACAGCTTGGCCATAGAAACCGTCTGTCACAGACAGATCTGACTACTCAGAGAGGACAGCTTGGCCATAGAAACCGTCTGTCACAGACAAATCTGGCTACCTAGAGAGGACAGACTGGCCATAGAAACTGTCTGTCACAGACAAATCTGGCTACCTAGAGAGGACAGACTGGCCATAGAAATCGTCTGTCACAGACAAATTTGGCTACCTAGAGAGGACAGACTGGCCATAGAAACCGTCTGTCACAGACAAATCTGGCTACCTAGAGAGGACAGACTGGCTATAGAAACCGTCTGTCACAGACAAATCTGGCTACCTAGAGAGGACAGCTTGAACATAGAAACCGTCTGTCACAGACAAATCTGGCTACCTAGAGAGGACAGACTGGCCATAGAAACTGTCTGTCACAGACAAATCTGGCTACCTAGAGAGGACAGACTGGCCATAGAAACCATCTGTCACAGACAAATCTGGCTACCTAGAGAGGACAGACTGGCCATAGAAACTGTCTGTCACAGACAAATCTGGCTACCTAGAGAGGACAGACTGGCCATAGAAACCGTCTCTCACAGACAAATCTGGCTACCTAGAGAGGACAGACTGGCTATAGAAACCGTCTGTCACAGACAAATCTGGCTACTCAGAGAGGAATGCCTGGCCATAGAAACCGTCTATCACAGACAGATCTGACTACTCAGAGAGGACAGCCTGGCTATAGAGACTGGTCATCACAGACAGATCTGACTACTCAGAGAGGACAGCCTGGCTATAGAGACCGGTCATCACAGACAGATCTGGCTACCCAGAGAGGACAGTCTATGCTCACTCTGGTCTCAGAGAAAGGTCGAGACAGAGCTGCATTTTCTCATACACTGCCAGAACTATACAGACTTACGGGGAATTTTCTTTCCCAAAATTGAAAACAAATTCAACATTTTTTTTTTTACCAAAACAGAAAAGGAGAACATCCAATATCTATTGGGAGAAAAACCCCTTTGTGCCATATTAGCTGCAAAATATGTAGCTTCCTGCCACACCCGTAGGGACAGCCACACCCGTAGGGACAGCCACACCCGTAGGGACAGCCACACCCATAGGGACAGCCACACCCGTAGGGACAGCCACACCCGTAGGGACAGCCACACCCGTAGGGACAGCCACACCCATAGGGACAGCCACACCCGTAGGGACAGCCACACCCATAGGGACAGCCACACCTGTAGGGACAGCCACACCTGTAGGGACAGCCAGTGGAACGACCAACCAGAAATGTAACATGGCTTCCTGTGTCTTTATCGCTAGTTCATTATTGTTATTCATTTCTTACTGTGGTGTCTGGTTAATTGTTACTACTCATTGAGTATTATTATTTTTATTAATTTCTTACTGTGGTGTCTGGTTAATTGTTACTACTCATTGAGTATTATTATTTTTATTAATTTCTTACTGTGGTGTCTGGTTAATTGTTACTACTCATTCAGTATTATTATTGTTCCTATTATTACCTTTCTGCGTAATCATTGATTTTATATGTGTCTACACTGTATGTGGTAACACCTTCCATCCCAATAAAGCCATTGGGAATTTGAGAGAGAGAGATAGAGGGAGAGAGCGAGATAGAGGGAGAGGGAGAGAGAGATGAACAGATGAACGAAAGCAAGATGAGCGATGAGCTCCTGAATCTTTCAGCATAAAAAAAAGAGACGGATTTAGGGGTTGGATAAACTTTGTTACAGAATGCTACCCTCCACAACATAACGTTCACTCCAAATTTGGGTAAAAATTAGCTGGAAGGATTCTGGAAGGATTTTTACTACCAAGGATTCTTACTGCCAAGGATTTTTACTGCCAAGGACTATCCAGCAAACTGTCTGAGAAGCAAAACAGAAACCCTAAAATATCATCCAACCTTGAACTGAGTAAGTAATGTTCAGTCTGAAACTACTTTGAAAGCCTAGATGAAAAAGAACATCACAATAATCTCTAGATATTTAACCTTATAAAGACTGAATGCTAAAGATTAAAAGATATAAAGACTGAAGTTAAAAGATTAAAAGGCTACCAAGCTTGTTACGAAAGAACAGACCCGGTTGCAACATTAATTAGCATTGAAGTGTGAAGTGAGAGGTTTGAAGCCACTGAGCCCAACAATGGCAGCAGAGTTCCTCCCCCACCCAAATGTAGAGACCTCTTTGGCCCCCTGCTCCATGGCTTTCCCCTGTGCAGAGGTCACCAAAGTACAGTACCCATTTGATAGTAAAAATGACAAGGCATGGAAAGAGTACAAAGAGCTCCACATGGACAATCCAGAGACACTTTTTGCTGACTGCTGCAAAAATGGGAACGTAAGCAACTAAATCTTTCACACAGGCCATTACTGGGCATTGGCACACAGCTATAAGAGCACACTGCACTTCTTTTAAGAGAGGGGGTATTGGAGGAGGGTGGACAATGAGAATACTGGAAAACGAGGACCCTGAGACCAAGACACTCTCTCTCAACCTGTACAAGAATGGAACAGTGGTATTTCAGGGCAGCTTCATACATTTCTGACAGGACTTCAAAAGAATCAAAAAGAGAGCACAGAGAAGCTTTCTCTTGGTGACGACTCCCCACCCCGAACGAGTCTGATCACACCTCTTCAAACTGTCCTGCAGATGAGGAGAGTCACCCCCCCCAGTACTGAACTGACTCAGTTCCCACAACTGCATTGCTCCTCCATCGTTGAGAGAGATAAATTCACAAAGCTGGAGCGAGACATGGTGGAGCTCAGTGAGCTAGTCCACAACACCCCAACAAGACCCGGGGGCTGAAGGTGGAGATAGACGGTTGTCTGAGAGAGCTGGCTGCACTCCTGTCTGTGGTGAGAGAACTTAACGAGGAGAGAGAGGAACACAGCCCAGCTAACAGTACTGCAGGAGGAGGTGAGAAAGCTGAGGTGTGACAATGAACCACTCATGAGAGAGCTGGCCAATCCCCCAGAACAGCCCACTTCAGACCCCGACCATAGGCCTAACACCATAGCAGGACAGACAAGGCAGGATCCAACAACCCAGCAGATTCCCCCTCCTGGCACCGCCCATGTCAGTCCACCGGACAGCTCTCCTGACAACACCCCTACACCCACTGAAGACACACAAAAGACAGAGATTGTGTTCCTAATTGACTCAAATGGAAAAACTTTTTCCAAAACACGAAGTGGCTAAACTCTGGTGTCCAAACACCCGGCACGCCCTAGAGCTGCTGTCAGAGGACCGACTAGGGTCCCCCAGCCACATCATAATACACACAGGCACAAATTACCTGAGGGCACAACAGGAAAGGGTGGCCACAGCACTCAATGGAGTGATTGAAAAGGTGTCTTCCACTTTCCCCAATGCACAAGTGGTTATCTCCACCCTGCTACCACAAAAATACTTTCCCCCTGCCACCATACAACGGATGAATGCAAGCATTTCCAGGGACTGTGGCTAAAAACCCAAACATTTACCAGTCCCACCACTCCCACCCTGGACTTGGTCCACAAGGCAGCAGTTCCTACCTTTACCAGGACCCTGAAGGAAATCACCCTCAACCGCAACCCCAGCACCTCACACAGGATCATCTGAGAAGGACACCCTGCCCAGACCAGTGAGACACCCTCCCAGAACTGCAAGACACCCTCCCAGAGAACCTGCACCAAGAGGGTCCACAACAAGAGGACCTACACCCAGACCACAGCACCACCAACCCCAACCAGTCGACCCCTCCTCAAACAAACCCTAGCCACACCCTATATAGCCCCCACCCGCTCCCAGCTCAGTCTTATTCCCCCTCTGCCCCCCCATTTCCTGCACCCCTGCAGCAAGGACCCCACACATATGCACAGGCTGTGAACAGAGCAACAGGCCCAACCCCCACGATTACACTCACCAAAGCCCCATCCTTCAACCCCAGAGGGATGTACCAGATGCTCAGCATGCTCTGCTCACACCTAATGCTCACATCTAAGCCTAAACCACACAAATAGCAACACTGGACACTATGGAACACAAAGCTTTTACTATCTCATCCTGGAATGGACAAGGTCTGAGGTCCTCTGCCTTTGGACTAAAGAGCAGGAACCCGGACTTCACCAAAGAAATTGGAAATACATGTACAGCAAACATGGTATAGAGGAGATGGACCCACTGGTTCCCACCTACCAGGTGTGAAACAAGGAAGAGACTCAGAGGGTATGCTAATTTGGTATAGCGCAGACCTAACTCACTCTATAGAAATGATCAAAACATGAACATTTTACATCTGGATAGAAATTAATAAGGAAATTACCTCAACAGAGAAAAATGCCTCCTGTGTGCTACGTATATCCCCCACTAGAATCTCCATACTTTAATGAAGACAGCTTCTTCATCCTAGAGGGGGAGATCAATCATTTCCAGACCCAGGGACATGTACTAGTCTGTGGCGACCTAAATGCCAGAACTGGAAAGAGCCTTGACACCCTCAGCAAACAGAGTGACAAACACCTGCCTGGAGGTGACGGCATTTCCTCCCCAACGTGACCCACTAGACAACTACGGCAAAACAACCAACAAAAACGGGTCACAACTCCTGCAGCTTTGTTGCACGCTGGGTATGTACATAGTCAGTGGTAGGCTTTGAGGTGACTCCTGCGGTAAATACACCTACAGCTCATCTCTTGGCAGTAGTACTGTAGACTACTTTATCACTGACCTCAACCCAGTCTCTCAGAGCGTTCACAGTCAGCAAACTGATACTCCTATCAGATTACAGCAAAATCACAGTCTACTTGACCAGAGCAATATTCAATCATGAGGCATCGAAGCCCAACAAACTGCATACTATTAAGAAATGTGAAAGATGGAAGGAAAGTAGTGTAGAAACCTACCAAAAAACAATTGGTCAACAACAAATTCAATCCCTTTTAGACAACTTGCTGGACAAAATGCTTCACTGCAATAGTGAAGGTGTAAACTTGGCAGTCCAAAGCCTAAATAATATATTATGCTATTTAGTTTCCCTATCAAATCTAAACATTTCAAGCAGACAACCTAAGAAAATGAACAGCAATGACAAATGGTTTGATGAAGAATGCAAAATCCTAAAAGGAATTGAGGAACCTCTCCAACCAAAAACACAGAGACCCAGAAAACCTAAGCCTTTAAAAAAAGGTATTTCACCTTTATTTAACCAGGTAGGCCAGTTGAGAACAAGTTTAGTCATTTGAGAAATCAAGGCAGTTGAGTCTGCCGATAAGAATGCGGTGATTGACAGAGTCAGAAGCCTTGGCCAGGTCAGTGAAGACGCCTGAACAGTACTGCCTTTTATCCACAGTGGTTATGATAGAGCGTGGCTGAGGTGCACCCATGACCAGCTCGGAAACCAGATTGCATAGAGGAGAAGGTACAGTGGGATTCGAGTTTGTTAACTTGGCTTTCAAAGATTTTAGAAAGGCAGGGCAGGATGGATATATGTCTATAACAGTTTGGATCTAGAGTGTCTCCCCCTTTGAAGAGGGGGATGACCGCGACAGCTTTCCAATCTTTGTTGATCTCAGATGATACGAAAGAGAGGTTGAACAGGCTAGTAATAGGTGTTGCAACAATGTCAGCGGATAATTTTAGAGAGGGTCCAGGTTGTCTAGCCCAGCTTATTTGTAGGGATCCAGATTTTGCAGCACTTTCAGAACATCAGCTGTCTGGATTTGAGAGAAGGAGAAGCGGGTGAGGGGGAGGGGGGGGGGGGGGGGGGTCTTGGGCGAGTTGCTGCAGGGGGTGCAGAGCTGTTGGCCAGGGTAGGGGTGGCCAGGTGGAAAGTATGGTCCGCCATAGAAAAATGCTTATTGAAATGATCAATTATTGTAGATTTATCGGTGGTGACAGTGTTTCCTAGCCTCAGTGCAGTGGGCAGCTGGGAGGAGGTGCTCTTATTCTCCATGGACTTGACAGTGTCCCAAAACTTTTTGGAATTAGTGCTGCAGGATGCATATTTCTGTTTGAAAAAGCTAGCCTTAGCTTTCCTAACTGACTGTGTATATTGGTTACTGACTTCCCTGAAAAGTTTCACATCGCGTGGGCTATTCGATGCTAATGCAGAACGCCACAGGATGTTTTTGTGCTGGTCAAGGGCAGGCAAGTCTGGGGTGAACCAGGGGTTATATCTGTTCTTAGTTCTACATTTTTTGAACGGGGCATGCTTATTTAAGATGGTGAGGAAAACACTTTTATAGAGAAATCAGGCATCCTCTAATGATGGGATAAGGTTAATATCCTTCCAGGATACCCGGACCAGATCGATTAGAAAGGCCTGCTCGCTGAAGTGTTTTAGGGAGCATTTGACAGTGATGAGGGGTGGTCGTTTGACCCGCAGACCCATTACGGATGCAGGCAATGAAGCAGTGATCGCTGAGATTTTGGTTGAAGACAGCAGAGGTGTATTTAGAGAGCAAGTTGGTCAGGACAGTTAGCGGTCCGGGGATAGCAGATGGGCCTTCGGCGACCTCGCAACGGAAGAGGCGGTTGAAATTACGTCGGCAGACCAGTTGTGATGGATCGGCGGGACTCCTTGTCAGCAATAAAGGGTCCAGGCCAATTGGCAAAAGAGATATTGTAGCCCAGGAATTAGCTGGTAGACCTCTTCAGCTCAAGGCTAACTGGTGATTGCTTCAGGACAGAGGCGTTAGCCAGCAGTAGGCACTCGAATGCAGCTAGCTAGCTGCGATGATCCGGTGTAATGGACCCTTTACCTCATCACCGGCAGGAATCCGGTGATGAGGTAGAGAAAAAGTAGTCCCATATGCTCTGGGTTGATGTCGTGCTATGCAGACTGACAGGTATTGACCAAGCTGAAGCTGGCTGGTGTCCGAGTTAATGGTGAAGACCGCTAGCAGTGGCTAACTGACTAGTAGCTAGTTAGCTGGCTAGCTTCTGGCTAGCTTCCTATTCTAAAGTATAAAATAGCAGATCCGTACCACATTGGGTGAGGCGGGTTGCAGGAAAGTATATTCAGTTCGTAGATGGAAAGTGAGAATAAAATATATACGAAATATATATGAAAAAAATGAGGAAAATGACTATATACAACGGACAAGACAAGACAAATATACGTCCGACTGCTACGCAATCTTGGAAAGCAAGCCTACACCTTCACTATGGTGAAACACGAAAACAATACAGAAATACAGTAAGAAAGAATGAACAGCACGTCAGAAATCAGCTCAATGTAATTCAAGAATCCCTAGATTCCAGCCACTTGTAACTGTGAGGATCGACGCTGGAGACGAGAAGCATGTACAGGGAGTGAACATTTAATAAACAACGTACATGAAACAGAACAGGAACAGCGTCTGGACATCAATGCTGACACAGTAATGATGATTCCCAGGACCGGTGGTTAGTTTAATGGCGATGTCGAACGCCGGAGGGGAGGAGCGGGAGTAGACGTGACACCTCTTCTGGGAAAATTGGAACACACTAAACAGAGTCAGATATTACCAGAGACTACCAGAACCTACTGGATTCTTCAATTAAATTTGATGAACGACAGGACAAAATACAGAACCTTCAACCCAAAAAGGCCTGGGATTTTGATGGTATCCTAAATGAAAATATACAGACCACAAATTGGCTATACTTCAACTCTTTAACATCATCCTCAGCTCTGGCATCTTCCCAAATATTTGGAACCAAGGATTGATCACCCCAATTGACAAAATTGGAGACAAATTCGACCCCGATAACTACAGTGGGATATGCGTCAAGAGCAACTTTAGAAAAATCCTCTGCATTATCATTAAGAGCAGATTCCTACATTTCCTCAATGTCCTGAGCAAATCTCAAACTGTCTTTTTACCAAATTACTGTACGACAGACCACTTGTTTACCCTGCACACCCTTGTTGACAAACAAACCTGAACAAAAGCAAAGTCTTTTCATGCTTTGTTGATTTCAATACATGCCAATCTCTTCTGGCTGAAAGTGGAGGAGAGATTGACTTCATCACTACTTGTATTTGTGAGGTATTGACATGTTGAGGTCATTGAGCTGTCTGTTTGAACTACTAGCACACAGCTCGAACACCTATGCATACCCCACAAGACATGCCACCAGAAGTCTCTTCACAGTTCTCAAGTCCAGAACAGACTATGGGAGGTGCACAGTACTACATAGAGCCATGACTACATGGAACACTATTCCACATCAAGTAACTCATGCAAGCAGAAAACATTTAGGAAAAAAAACCTGATCAAAATGCACCTTATGGAACTGTGAAGAAACACAAACATAAACACATGCAAACACACTATACTATATGCACTATACACACACGTACACATTAATTGTATTTCATTGATATGTGGTTGTAGAGAAGGGGCCTGAGGACACACCCTTAATATGTTGTGAAATATATATTGAATGTATTGTCATGTTTTTTAAATTAATAATTGCCTCAATTTTGCTGGACCCCAGGAAGAGTAACTGCTGCCATGGCAGCATCTAATGGGGATCCATAACAGATACATTACAAAAGTACCACAGGAAACTTCCACAAAGCTGTGAATGAGCTGAGAGACAAGGCAAGAGAGGGCCCAATTAGGATCTGATTTAAAATACTTGAATCAGTTGTAGAACCCATTGCCCTTTATGGTTGTGAGGTCTGGGGTCTACTCACCAACCAAGAATTCACAAAATGGGACAAACTCCAAATTGAGACTCTGCATTCAGAATTCTGCAAAAACATCCTCTGTGTACAACGTAAAACCCTAAACAATGCATGCAGAGCAGAATTAGGCCAATACCTGCTAATTATCAAAAATCCAGAAAAGAGCCGTTAAATTCCACAACCACTTAAGAAGTGATTCTCAAACATTCCATAACAAAGCCTTCACCGACAGAGAGATGAAACTGGAGAAGAGTCCCCTCTGCCAGCTGGTATGGGGAAACATGAACAGACCCCAGAAAGCCCCAGGACAGCAACCAACGAAACAAAAAGATAATTACTTGACACATTGGAAAGAATCAACAAAAAAACAGAGCAAACTGGAATGTTATTTGGCCCTAAACAGAGAGTACACAGTGGCAGAATACCTGACCACTGTCACTGACCTTAAATTAAGAAAATACTTGATTATGTACAGATTTAGTGAGCATAGCCTTACTATTGAGAGAGGCCACCGTAGGCAGACCTGGCTCTCAAGAGAAGACAGGCTATGTGCACACTGCCCACAAAATGAGATGGAAACTGAGCTGCACTTCCTAATCAAATGTACGACCATATCATAGATACATATTTCACTCAGATTACACAGACCCACAAATAATTTTAAAACAAAACCAATCTTGATAAACTCCCATTTCTAAATTCTGCAAAAAAAGAAATGTCCTCTCACTGTCAACTGCGTTTATTTTCATCAAACTTAACATGTGTAAATATTTGTATGAACATAACAAGATTCAACAACTGAGACATAAATTTAACAAGTTCCACAGACATGTGACTAACAGAAATGAAATAATGTGTCCCTGAACAAAGGGGGGGGATCAAAATGTAAACAGTAACAGTCAGTATCTGCTGTGGCCACCAGCTGCAGTAAGTACTGCAGTGCATCTCCTCCTCATGCACTGCACCAGATTTGCCAGTTCTTGCTGTGAGATGTTCCCCCTCTCTTCCACCAAGGCACCTGCAAGTTCCCGAACATTTCTGGGGGGAATGGCCCTAGCCCTCACCCTCCGATCCAACAGGTCCCAGACGTGCTCAATGGGATTGAGATCCGGGCTCTTCCCTGGCCATGGCAGAACACTGACATTCCTGTCTTGCAGGACATCACGCACAGATCGAGCAGTATGACTGGGGGCATTGTCATGCTGGAGGGTCATGACAGGATGAGCCTGCAGGAAGGGTACCACATGAGGGAGGAGGATGTCTTCCCTGTAATGCACAGCGTTCAGATAGCCTGCAATGACAACAAGCTCGTCCGATGATGCTGTGACACACTGCCCCCAGACCATGACGGACCCTCCACCTCCAAATCGATCCTACTCCAGAGTACAGGCCTCGGTGTAATGCTCATTCCTTCAACGATAAACGCGAATCCGACCATCACCCCTGGTGAGACAAAACCGTGACTCATCAGTGAAGAGCACTTTTTGCCAGTCCTGTCTGGTCCAGCGACGGTGGGTTTGTGGCCATAGGCGATATTGTTGCCGGTGATGTCTGGTGAGGACCTACCTTACAACAGGCCTACAAACCCTCAGTCCAGCCTCTCTCAGGCTATTGAGGACAGTCTGAACACTGATGGAGGGATTGTGTGTTCCTGGTGTAACTCGGGCAGTTGTTGTTGCCATCCTGTACCTGTCCCGAATGTGTGATGTTCGGATGTACCGATCCTGTGCAGGTGTTGTTACACGTGGTCTGCCACTGCCAGGACGATCAGCTGTCCGTCCAGTCTCCCTGTAGCGCTGTCTTAGGCATCTCACAGTACAAACATTGCAATTTATTGCCCTGGTCACATCTGCAGTCCTCATGCCTCCTTGCAGCATGCCTAAGGCACGTTCACGCAGATGAGCAGGGACCCTGGGCATCTTTCTTTTGGTGTTTTTCAGAGTCAGTAGAAAGGCCTCTTTAGTGTCCTAAGTTTTCATAACTGTCACCTTAATTGCCTACCGTCTGGAAGCTGTTAGTGTCTTAACGACTGTTCCACAGGTGCATGTTCATTAATTGTTTATGGTTCATTGAACAAGCATGGCAAACAGTGTTAAAACCCTTTACAATGAAGATCTGTGAAGTTATTTGGATTTTTACGAATTATCTTTGAAAGACAGGGTCCTGAAAACGGGACGTTTCTTTTTTTGCTGAGGTTATTCGGTGTGATACTACCGTTTGCAATCACAGCAGTAAGATTTGTGACCTGTTGCCACAAGAAAAGGGCAACGAATGTAGCACAAATACCATTATAAATACAACCTGTGTTTATCTGCTTATATATTTTCCCTTTCATACTTCAACTATTTGCACATTATTACAACACTGTACATAGCCAATAATATAACATTTTAAATGTTGTGTGCAATGTTTACTGTTAATTTTATATTGTTTATTTCCCTTGTTTATTTCCTGTCTATTTCACTTGCTTTGGCAATATAAACATGTTTCCCATGCCAATAAAGCCCTTTGAATTGAATTGAGAGAGATTGTGTCAGGGTTATGAACAATTAAATGTTATGTTTGTAGGGAACACAGAAAGGGGGAAGAGAGATTAGGAGAGAGAGATGAGAGAGATGAGGAGAGAGAGAAGAGATAGAGAGAAGAGGAGGGAGAGAAGAGAGAGAGAAGAGAGAGAGAGAAGATACATAGAAGAGATGAGGAGAGAGAATATATAGAGAGGAGAGAGAGAAGATAGAGAGAGGAGAGATGAGGATAGAGTGTGGGTTAACTGAGTAAGCAACATAATTTGAGAAGGAAACTAGAGCTGTGGTGGTTATGAAATTTCATCAGCCGGTGATTGACAAGAAAATAACTATCATTTTCATGGTAATTGACCGTCAATTAACATGAACACATTTAGCATCTCCTGGCTTCCACACATGCCACTGATGCAGACCTTCAGAACATCTACATTTTAATAATAAATCCATGTAATATAGCCTACACCATCACAATAAATCCATTATTTATTTTAGACAGGTCTAAAGAAACATGATATTAAGAAAATGTAGTCTATTTCAGATGAACAGAATAGCCTACTCTGAATAGTCCTTATGTTAGGTCCTGATCTGGCTATGCAAAATATCTGTGGGCTACAGTAGTTAATTTAAAATATATATATATATATATATATATATATATATATATATATATATATATATTTCACCTTTATTTAGGTAGGCTAGTTGAAAACAAGTTCTCATTTACAACTGCGACCTGGCCAAAATAAAGCAAAGCAGTGCGACACTAACAACAACACAGAGTTACACATGGAATAAACAAACATACAGGCAATAATACAATAGAAAAAGTCTATATACAGTGTGTGCAAATGAGGTAGGACAAGGGGGTAAGGCAATAAATAGGCCATAGTGGTGAAATAATTACAAAATAGCAATTAACCACTGGAGTGGTAGATGTGCAGAAGATGAGTGTGCAAGTAGAGATACTGGAGTGCAAAGGAGCAAAATAAATAACAGTATGGGGATGAGGTAGTTGGATGGGCTGTTTACAGACGGGCTATGTACAGGTGCAGTGATCTGTGAGCCGCTCTGACAGCTGGTGCTTAAAGCTAGTGATTTTTGCATTTCGTTCCAGTCATTGGCAGCAGAGAACTGGAAGGAATGGCGGCTGAAGGAGGAATTGGCTTTGGGGGTGACCAGTGAAATATAACTGCTGGGGTGCGTGCTACAGGTGGGTGCTGCTATAGTGACCAGGGAGCTGAGATAAGGCAGGGCTTTACCTAGCAAAGACTTATAGATGACCCTGGAGCCAGTGGATTTGGCGACGAATATGAAACGAGGGCCAGCCAACGAGAGCATACAGATCGCAGTGGTGGGTAGTAAATGGGGCTTTGGTGACAAAACGGATGGCACTGTGATAGACTGCATCCAATTTGCTGAGTAGAGTGTTGGAGGCTATTTTGTAAATTAAATCGCTGAAGTCAAGGATTGGTAGGATGGTCAGTTTTGCTAGGGTATGTTTGGCAGCATTTGTATTATTTTTTATTTCACCTTTATTTAACCAGGTAGGCCAGTTGAGAACAAGTTCTGATTTACAACTGCGACCTGGCCAAGTTAAAGCAAAGCAGCGCGACAAACAACAACACACATGGAAGTTACACATGGAATAAACAAGAGTATAGTCAATAACACAATAGAAAAAAAAGAAAGTATATTTACAGTGTGTGCAAATGACGTGAGGAGGTAAGGCAATAAATAGGCCATAGTAGCAAGTAATTATAATTAAGCTAATTAACACTGGAGTGATAGATGTGCAGATGATGATGTGCGAGTAGAAATACTGGTGTGCAAAAGAGCAGAAAAGTAAATAAAAACAATATGGGAATGAGGTAGGTAGATTGGATGGGCTATTTACAGATGGACTATGTACAGCTGCAGCAATCGTTTAGCTGCTCGGATAGCTGATGTTTAAAGTTAGTGAGGGAAATATAAGTCTCCAGCTCCAGCGATTTTTGCAATTCATTCCAGTCATTGACAGCAGAGAACTGGAAGGAAAGGCGGCCAAAGGAGCTGTTGGCTTTAGGGGATGACCAGTGAGATATACCTGCTGGAGCGCGTGCTACGGGTGGGTGTTATTATCGTGACCAGTGAGCTGAGATAAGGTGGAGATTTACCTAGCAAAGACTTATAGATGACCTGGAGCCAGTGGGTCTGGCGACGAATATGTAGCGAGGGCCAGCCGATTAGTGCATACAGGTCGCAGTGGTGGGTGGTATATGAGGCTTTGGTGACAAAACAGATGGCACTGGGATAGACTGCATCCAGTTTGCTGAGTAGAGTGTTGGAAGCTATTTTGTAAATGACATCGCCGAAGTCGAGGATCGGTAAGATAGTCAGTTTTACGAGGGTATGTTTGGCGGGCATGTGTGTGGAGCGATATGTTGAAGAACATGCATTTTGTTTTACTTACATTTAAGAGCAGTTGGAGGCCATGGAAGGAGAGATGTATGGCATTGAAGCTCGTCTGGAGGTTAGTTAACACAGTGTCCAAAGAAGGGCCAGAAGTATACAGAATGATGTTGTTTGCGTAAAGGTGGATCAGAGAATCACCAGCAGCAAGAGTGACATCATTGATGTATACAAAGAAGAGAATTGGCCCGAGGATTAAACCCTGTGGAACTCCCATAGAGACTGCCAGAGGTCTGGACAACAGGGCCCTCCGATTTGAAACACTGAACTCTGTCTGAGAAGTAGTTGGTGAACCAGGCGAGGCAGTCATTTGAGTCGAAAGCCTTGGCCAGGTCGATGAATACAGCTGCACAGTATTTTCTCTTATCGAAGGCGGTTATGATATCGTTTAGGACCTTGAGTTTGGCTGAGGTGCACCGATGACCAGCTCGGAAACCAGATTGCATAGCGGATAAGGTACGGTGGGATTCAAATTGGTCGGTGATCTGTTTGTTAACTTGGCTTTCGAAGACCTTAGAAAGGCAGGGTAGGAGAGATATAGGTCTGTTGCAGTTTGGGTCTAGAGTGTCTCCCCTTTTGAAGAGGGGGATGACCGGGGGAGGGGGATGACCAGCTTTCCAATCTTTGGTGATCTCAGATGATACGAAAGAGAGGTTGAACAGGCTAGTAATAGGGGTTGCAACAATTTCGGAGAATAATTTTTAGAAAGAGAGGGTCCAGATTGTCTAGACCGGCTGACTTTGTAGGGATCCAGATTTTGCAGCGCTTTCAGAACATCTGGATTTGGGTGAAGGATAAATGGGGGAGGCTTGGGAAAGTTGCTGTGGGGGGTGCAGGGCTGTTGACCGGGGTAGGGGTAGCCAGGTGGAAAGCATGGCCAGCCATAGAAAAATGCTTATTGAAATTCTCAATTATCGTTGATTTATCAGGGGTGACTGTGTTTCCTAGCCTCAGTGCAGTGGGCAGCTGGGAGGAGGTGCTCTTACAGGACTTTACAGTGTCCCAGAACTTTTTGGAGTTTGTGCTACAGGATGCAAATTTCTCACAGGCTACAAGGGAAGACAGACACATTCAGGGTCGCAACTACGCGCGTCCTTATCCAATTCAGAGGTGCATATTGAAGATTTTTGGAAGAACTGTCCACATGTACTTTTCGTCAACCAACAAGATGAGTAAGCCTAACGAACAGCAAAAGCACAAGCCTATGTCAATCTACTATCCCCCATAGTACAAAAGTTTGCCTATTTTATTTTGTGCAAGAAATAAATATTCCAAACATAGTCTGGGACAGTTGTGGGATGCGATAGATGTCAGTGTCCTGTGTATAGGTGGCAGGGAAGTCAGGCGCAGGAGAAACAAACTGAGTGTAATGTAATAAGTATTTAATAACAAATAAACAAAACATACTCCAAACACTAAATGTAACAATAAATAAAGTGGGTACGAGGACCCGTCGCGGACCAATACAAAAACCAACACAACACTGAATAACAAACAATCTCTGACAAAGACATGAGGGGAAACAGAGGGTTAAATACACAACAGGTAATGAATGAGATTGAAACCAGGTGTGTAGGAAGACAAGACAAAACCAATGGAAAATGAAAAATGGATCAATGATGGCCAGAAGACCAGTGACGTGGACCGCCGAGCACCGCCCAAACAAGGAGAGGCTTCGACTTCGGTAGAAGTCGTGACAGTAGATCTCAAATGAATACAATCACTAGCATCAAAAACACTTTTTTTATGCAATTTGGCTGACGCAACAGATCAGAATGTATAGCTTTACAATGTTGATAAACTATTAGGCTATTTCTTCACATTATAAGTGCAGCAATGCACACACAGCAGTAAGAGTGAATTAGTGGAAAACACCATTTACAAAAGTGACCGCAAATGCAATTATGCATGTAATGCTTTTATTATGAAGGTGCATTTTTATGGTGAAAACGATCTTCTCCAAACTTGAAACTCACTCGCTGCTTATGTATGCCAGTTAGGCTCTACACCCCTTGTAAAACTGATTAATGTGCTTCATTTTAAGAAGTTATTTGGCCACTTTAGTTGTCATACAAACATTATCAAAACATGTATACCTATGAGCTAGGCTACATGAGGTGTGCGACTATGATTCGGAAAAGTTGCAAAAAAAGGCATAGTTTCTTATGCTGGGCATCATTCACAAGTGATAATATAGAATTCACAAGCGATAGGCTAATATTGTCACCCATCAGACTATTCATGATTTAATCTTGTCTTTACATATACTAAAAAATATATGTGTGAAATTTGTTTTGATTTAGAATGGACCATTATCATGCATCTGTATCAAAAAATACATGTCATCTCTGCACTTAAATAGCGAATGTAGGACGCTTCTCCTGTGGTTAATTTTCATGCCAGCCAGGTAGACTATACGGTAGACTATACTCCTGTTGTAAAGATAAGCAATGTGCTTAATATTAGGAAAGAAATAAATATATTAGGCCTAGCCTACAGAAAGCTGATGAGATCCTCCTCTTTTTAATAGAGGCCATCACTCTTTTTTTATCACGCAATTGCATAGCCTATAGAAAAGTTTATCAACATGAGCTCATGAAGTGTTTGATTAGATTTTCGATTACATTTGCATTGATGTCAGAGTGATTAGAGGGACAATAGAATGTTGAGTACCAGGCAGTTCGTGAGTTTGATGCTGCTGATGCTAATGACCATCAGCAGCATCAGAGTTTGGAGAAGCCTAATTACCGTGACTAAATGGTCACTTAGAATTTGACTAACTTCAAGACTCGTGACCGCCGGTGTGGCGATAATATGGTCACTGCAATAGCCCTAAGTGAGACAGAGATATTGTGATATAGGAGTGAGAGAGGGGCAATTGTGATAATGGAGTGAGAGAGGGGGATTGTGATATACTGTAGGAGTGAGAGGGGGGTTGTGATATAGAAATGAGAGAGGGGTGATTGTGATATAGGAGGGAAAGAGGGGGGATTGTGATATAGGAGTGAGAGGGGGGATTGTGATATAGGAGTGAGAGGAGGATTGTGATATAGCAGTGAGAGATGGGATTGTTATATAGGAGTGAGAGGGGGGATTGTGAGAGAATAATATATATAGATACTGGGAGAGAGAAAGTAAAAGGAATGAGAGATTGAAGGAGAGAGGGAGAGTGAAAGAGGAGAGAGACAAGGAGAGAGGGAGAGTGAAAGAGGAGAGATTGAAGGAGAGAGGGAGAGTGACAGAGGAGAGAGAGAAGGAGAGAGGAACAGTGAAAGAGGAGAGAGGGATAGTGAAATAGGAGAGAGAGATAGTGAAAGAGGAGAGAGAGTAGGAGAGAGGAACAGTAAAAGAGGAGAGAGAGAAGGAGAGAGGGATAGTGAAAGAGGAGAGAGAGAAGGAGAGAGGGAGAGTGAAGGAGGAGAGAGGGATAGTGAAAGAGGAGAGAGAGAAGGAGAGAGGAACAGTGAAAGAGGAGAGAGGGATAGTGAAAGAGGAGAGAGAGAAGGAGAGAGGAACAGTGAAAGAGGAGAGAGGGATAGTGAAAAAGGAGAGAGAGAAGGAGAGAGGGATAGTGAAAGAGGAGAGAGGGATAGTGAAAGAGGAGAGAGAGAAGGAGAGAGGAACAGTGAAAGAGGAGAGAGAGGAACAGTGAAAGATGAGAGAGGGATAGTGAAAGAGGAGAGAGAGAAGGAGAGAGTAATAGTGAAAGAGGGGAGAGAGGAACAGTGAAAGAGGAGAGAGGGATAGTGAAAAAGGAGAGAGAGAAGGAGAGAGGGATAGTGAAAGAGGAGAGAGGGATAGTGAAAGAGGAGAGAGAGAAGGAGAGAGGAACAGTGAAAGAGGAGAGAGGGATAGTGAAAAAGGAGAGAGAGAAGGAGAGAGGGATAGTGAAAAAGGAGAGAGAGAAGGAGAGAGGGATAGTGAAAGAGGAGAGAGAGGAACAGTGAAAGATGAGAGAGGGATAGTGAAAGAGGAGAGAGTAATAGTGAAAGAGGGGAGAGAGTAATAGTGAAAGAGGGGAGAGAGGAACAGTGAAAGAGGAGAGAGGGATAGTGAAAGAGGAGAGAGGGATAGTGAAAGAGGAGAGAGAGAAGGAGAGAGGAACAGTGAAAGAGGAGAGAGGGATAGTGAAAGAGGAGAGAGAGAAGGAGAGAGGGATAGTGAAAGAGGAGAGAGAGATAGTGAAAGAGGAGAAAGAAGGAGAGAGGGATAGTGAAAGAGGAGAGAGAGAAGGAGAGAGGAACAGTGAAAGAGGAGAGAGGGATAGTGAAAGAGGAGAGAGAAGGAGAGAGGGATAGTGAAAGAGGAGAGAGAGTAGGAGAGAGGGAGAGTGAACGAGGAGAGAGGGGGGTGAAAGAGGAGAGGAGTAGTGAAAGATGATAGAGAGAAAGAGAGAGGGATAGTGAAAGAGGAGAGAGAAAAGGAGAGAGGGAGAGTGAAAGAGGAGAGAGACAATGAGAGAGGGAGAGGGAAAGAGGAGAGAGACAAGGAGAGAGGGATGGTGAAAGAGGAGAGGGAGGAGAGAGGAATAGTGAAAGAGGAGAGAGGGAGAGAAGGAGAGAGGGAGAGTGAAAGAGGAGAGGGTGAAAGAGCAGAGAGAAGGAGAGAGGGGGAGTGAAAGAGGAGAGAGAAGGAGAGAGGGAGAGTGAAAGAGGAGAGAGTGAAAGAGCAGAGAGAGAAGGAGAGAGGGAGAGTGAAAGAGTAGAGATGGAAGGAGAGAGGGAGAGTGAAAGAGGAGAGAGTGAAAGAGGAGAGAGAAGGAGAGAGGGAGAGTGAATGAGTAGAGAGAGAAGGAGAGAGGGATAGTAAAAGAGGAGAGGGAGAAGGAGAGTGGGATAATGAAAGAGGCGAGAGAGAAGGAGAGAGATATAGTGAAAGAGGAGAGAGGGAGAGTGAAAGAGCACAGAGTGAAGGAGAGAGGGAGAGTGAAAGAGCAGAGAGAAAAGGAGAGAGGGAGAGTGAAAGAGCAGAGAGAGAAGGAGAGAGGAACAGTAAAAGAGGAGAGAGGGATAGTGAAAGAGGAGAGAGAGAAGGAGAGAGGGATAGTGAAAGAGGAGAGAGGGATAGTGAAAGAGGAGAGGAGTAGTGAAAGATGATAGAGAAAGAGAGAGGGATAGTGAAAGAGGAGAGAGAGGAGAGATTGAGAGTGAAAGAGGAGAGAGGAAAAGTGAAAGAGGAGAGAGGGATAGTGAAAGAAGAGAGAGGGATAGTGAAAGAGAAGAGAGAGAAGGAGAGAGGAACAGTGAAAGAGGAGAGAGGGATAGTGAAAGAGGAGAGAGAGAAGGAGAGAGGGATAGTGAAAGAGGAGAGAGTAGGAGAGGGAGAGTGAAAGAGGAGAGAGGGATAGTGAAAGAGGAGAGGAGTAGTGAAAGATGATAGAGAGAAAGAGAGAGAGATAGTGAAAGAGGAGAGAGAGAAGGAGAGAGGGAGAGTGAAAGAGGAGAGAGACAATGAGAGATGGAGAGGGAAAGAGGAGAGAGACAAGGAGAGAGGGATAGTGAAAAAGGAGAGGGAGGAGAGAGGAATAGTGAAAGAGGAGAGAGAGGAGAGAGGGAGAGAAGGAGAGAGGGAGAGTGAAAGAGGAGAGGGTGAAAGAGCAGAGAGAAGGAGAGAGGGAGAGTGAAAGAGGAGAGAGAAGGAGAGAGGGAGAGTGAAAGAGGAGAGAGTGAAAGAGTAGAGAGAGAAGGAGAGAGGGAGAGTGAAAGAGTAGAGATGGAAGGAGAGAGGAATAGTGAAAGAGGAGGGAGAGAAGGAGAGAGGGAGAGTGAAAGAGGAGAGGGTGAAAGAGCAGAGAGAAGGAGAGAGGGAGAGTGAAAGAGGAGAGAGAAGGAGAGAGGGAGAGTGAAAGAGGAGAGAGTGAAAGAGTAGAGATGGAAGGAGAGAGGGAGAGTGAAAGAGGAGAGAGAAGGAGAGATGGAGAGTGAATGAGTAGAGAGAGGAGAGAGGGATAGTGAAAAAGGAGAGGGAGAAGGAGAGTGGGATAGTGAAAGAGGCGAGAGATGTAGTGAAAGATGATAGAGAGAAAGAGAGAGAGATAGTGAAAGAGGAGAGAGAGAAGGAGAGAGGGAGAGTGAAAGAGGAGAGAGACAAGGAGAGATGGAGAGTGAAAGAGGAGAGAGACAAGGAGAGAGGGAAAGAGGAGAGAGACAAGGAGAGAGGGATAGTGAAAAAGGAGAGGGAGGAGAGAGGAATAGTGAAAGAGGAGAGAGAGGAGAGAGGGAGGGAAGGAGAGAGTGAGAGTGAAAGAGGAGAGGGTGAAAGAGCAGAGAGAAGGAGAGAGGGAGAGTGAAAGAGGAGAGAGAAGGAGAGAGGGAGAGTGAAAGAGGAGAGAGTGAAGGAGAGTGGGATAGTGAAAGAGGCGAGAGATATAGTGAAAGAGGAGAGAGGGAGAGTGAAAGAGCACAGAGTGAAGGAGAGAGGGAGAGTGAAAGAGCAGAGAGAAAAGGAGAGAGGGATAGTGAAAGAGGAGAGAGAGAAGGAGAGAGGGAGAGTGAAAGAGCAGAGAGAGAAGGAGAGAGGGAGAGCAGAGCAGAGAAAGTGGATAGAATGTGGTGCTCCTGAATTAGAATTGACTGGTTGATTAAACAGACTTGAACAGCAAGGCTGCTCACCCAGGTCTGGGAATAGAAAGATAAAGGCTCTGTCTGTCTCTCGCTCTGTTTATCTCTCTCTCTCTCTCTCTCTCTCTCTCTCTCTCTCTCTCTCTCTCTCTCGCTCTCTCTCTCTCTCTCTCTCTCCCTCTCCCCCCTCCCCCCTCTCTCTCTCTCTAATTGGCCACACCTGATGAGTGCTTGTTTCCTTTGAAATTGGATCTGTTTGAATAGACTAAGAAGAACAGCTTTGTATGTATAAAAGAACATGGCATGCTAGCTCCATCCTGGTGGCACAGGTCCATGGAAAGAGAATAGAAGATTATACGTTCAAGTCTCACTGTTGCCGTTTCACAATAAAACATGCATGTGTTTGCATGATTAACGCCTAAGGAAATGAATTTCCATTTGTCCTATCTGTGCTTGGAGTGAAAACAAGTTAACCCAAAATAAGCTAGCAGTGTAAGTACAAGTCAAATTGAAATATTCAGTGAATGTTTTAAGGAAGTTATTCAAAAACCAACAAATAACCTATAATTTCTGTTTTCAGAGCGTTAATAAAACCTACAATGAAAACTTTCTCATAACCTTGCAACCTAAAAATTTACATTTTCAATTCCATCTCACTTCCGTTTTACCAGGCCAGAAATGTATGGCTTTAGTTCCCAGAACCAATGGGAAACCTTAAGTTCCCACAACTTCCAAGGAGCCAAATCTGTTAGCTGGGATGGTATTCAAAGGAAAGTTTGGAATTGAGAAATGCACCTCAGTTTCCTTCCCACCACACGCTGTTGCTGTCTCTTAGTTTGTATCTGAGTATTTTATGGTGTTGTGTCTTTACTATCATTAAAGAAGACTGAAGACTTTTAGTTTTTATCAAAGATTCTTGGTAATTACTATTACGTGATTAATCATGTAACTGTAATTAACTAGGAAGTCGGGGCACCAAGGAAAATATTCCGAATACAAAGTTATAATTTCCTAATATAACTTTTCAGATATTTTATATCTGATCAATTAGTCTTCGAATTAATGAATTATTTACTTTACCTAACGTTAGTCTCATTCCAAACATCGTAAATTGTTGGTTATCTGCACGAACACAGTCTTCACTATGAGTCATCCATACATCAATTGCCTTAAATCCTTTAATTATTACTAGCTAAGTAATTAATAGAAATGCATAAACAAACAAAGTAAAAATGGTAACAAGAAATGACAGGGGAACGTGCCCTAGTGGGCTGAACCGGAATGGCGGCTTGTTGTACAAAAGGGAAGTGGGGGTCGACTGAGAAGACAACGCACAGTTGATAATTATAACAATAGAAATGCTAATCCTTTGCATGAACGTTCACTCATTCGGGAACGATTGCAATCAATATATATACAGTATTTACAACAGCGGGACCACTACTCAGTGTGTCGTCTTGATTGCTGTTGAAAAGTTAGTTTCTGTTGGTGAGTTTCCATCCTCTCTCTCTCTCTCTCTCTCACTCTCTCTCTCTGTCGTGGTTAGAGGGGATAGTTCAAAGTGACATTCCTTCATGTTGTTGTAGAATGGATGTATCGGCGGTTGTCGTTCTTCACGTTCAATGATACCGAATGCCTAGCTGCAGACTAGTAATTAATATCAAAGACTTGTTCTTATTCTGTCAGTATCGATAGTCTAAGAGTTTTACCACGTGGTATGGTTAAAAGATTCAGCAATGGTCTGCAACCTTTGTCCTCTAGTAATGGAGAAAAACATGGTCTAGTGAGAATTTCTCAAAGTTGGGGTTTTATTCAGGCGTTGCAGAAAAGGGCCTGTCCCAGGATGCCCGACTATAACTGGGCTCATGGGCGGTCCTCTGATTTAGTTAAACTCAAAAGGGAATTGGAGTTTCCTTCATTAAACAGTCCAAAATCACATTACACAATTTTACAAACAGTATCATCCTCACTCATTCATCTTATACAACAATTAGATGTAAACCTCATATCTGAGGCTATTATATAAACAGCGTTATGGTAATGTGGCCGTACCGTCTCCCATGAGCTTCACCAAAATGTAACAAATGGACCAGTTCGTAGCTGGATTCTTCACCAATCTTTTATACCTTCTCGGGAACATAAATGTTGTTCGGACCTCAAGTTCTGTGAGGTGGAAGGAATTCCTTTGTTCTCTAAGAAACTTCACTCTGTCTCTATACTGTGTGGCCATGAGGCAGGGTCTTCCCTAGGAATTTACGACCTCTCTGACCACAGCAGCCTGGTTGTAGGAGCAGAGAGAGGGGGATGGTGCTCGCTGTACCCAAAGAGGGCAACGTCATAACAATGGGTTGTGTTTGCTCTAAACAGACCTCAACAGCTCTGTTAACCATTGTCACCCCTTCTCTCCCCCTCTCATCTCTCTCACTTCCTCTCATCTCTCTCTCCTCCTCGCCCCTCTCATATCTCCCCCTCTCATATCTCTCACCTTTCATCTCTCTCTCCTCCTGTCACCCCACATCCCCCTCTCTCCCCCGTCACCCTCCCCTCACCGTCCTCTCACCCACTGGTCCCTCTCTCATCTCTCTCCTCCTCCCACTTCTCATCCTCCTCTCATCTCTCATTTCCCTCACGGGAAGAAAATAATTTTCCGCGGGGATTGAAGTCAGATGGGTTTCTTCCTGCTCGGAAGCAGAGTGAGAGAGCCAAGGCCACCTTTTTATTTTTTAAATAAGATGTAAAACTCAACACCACAAACTGACAAATATCAGGAAAATGATTGCCATGCCGTCTCTCTCAATTTCAGAAAGCGAGCGAGAGAAATAGACAAAGAGAAAGAGAGTGGGGGATGGAGAAAGAGATAAGAGAGAGAGAGAGAGAACATTCCTTGACAGCTATATGTGGCCTGTGATATCTGTATTTAAATGCACAGTAGAGAGTCATAGACATGACAAACTACTTAATAACCAACAGAAAAACATGCATATATCTCCCGTTCAAGTATTCCCTTAAACCTCTTCAAAAACATGCCTCCTTTAATATCATATTTATGTCTGCATAACGGTGGTGTGTTTCGGGACTAAACCAGGATTCAACCACCTAGCATGTAGCATGTGTTGTGGGTCAGGGAGTGC
>NC_050571.1:27275461-27280461 GCF_013265735.2 Oncorhynchus mykiss | reverse complement strand
TCACAAAGTCTGCTGCCTCAGTTTGTATGATGGCAATTTGCATATACTCCAGAATGTTATGAAGAGTGATCAGATGAATTGCAATTAATTGCAATGTCCCTCTTTGCCATGCAAATGAACTGAATCCCCCCAAAACATTAACAATGCATTTAAGCCCTGGCACAGAAGGACCAGCTGACATTATGTCAGTGATTCTCTCATTAACACAGGTGTGAGTGTTGACGAGGACAAGGCTGGAGATCACTCTGTCATGCTGATTGAGTTCGAATAACAGACTGGAAGCTTCAAAAGGAGGGTGGTGCTTGGAATCATTGTTCTTCCTCTGTTAATCATGGTTACTTGCAAGGAAACACATGCCGTCATCATTGCTTTGCACAAAAAGGGCTTCACAGGCAAGGGTATTGCTGCCAGTAAGACTGCACCTAAATCAACCATTTATCGCATCATCAAGAACTTCAAGGAGAGCAGTTCAATTGTTGTGAAGAAGGCTTCAGGGCGCCCAAGAAAGTCCAGCAAGCGCCAGGACCGTCTCCTAAAATTCATTCAGCTGCGGGATCGGGGCACCACCAGTACAGAGCTTGCTCAGGAAGTGCAGCAGGCAGGTGTGAGTGCATCTGCACGCACAGTGAGGTGAAGACTTTTGGAGGATGGCCTGGTGTCAAGAAGGGCAGCAAAGAAGCCACTCTCTCCAGGAAAAACATCAGGGACAGACTGATATTCTGCAAAAGGTACAGGGATTGGATTGCTGAGGACTGGGGTAAAGTCATTTTCTCTGATGAATCCCCTTTCCGATTGTTTGGGGCATCCGGAAAAAAGCTTGTCTGGAGATGACAAGGTGAGAGCTACCATTAGTAATGTGTCATGGCAACAACAGTAAAGCATCCTGTGACCATTCATCTGTGGGGTTGTTTCTCAGCCAAGGGAGTGGGCTCACTCACAATTTTGCCTACGAATACAGCCATGAATAAAGAATGGTACCAACACATCCTCTGAGAGCAACTTCTCCCAACCATCCAGGAACAGTTTGGTGACGAACAATGCCTTTTCCAGCATGATGGAGCACCTTGCCATAAGGCAAAAGTGATAACTAAGTGGCTCGGGCAACAAAACACGGATATTTTGGGTCCATGGCCAGGAAAGTCCACAGACCTTAATCCCATTGAGAACTTGTGGTCAATCCTCAAGAGGCAGGTGGACAAACAAAACCCCACAAATTCTGACAAACTCCAAGCATTGATTATGCAATAATAGGCTGCCATCAGGCAGGATGTGGCCCAGAAGTTAATTGACAGCATGCCAGGGCGGATTGCAGAGGTCTTGAAAAAGAAGGGTCAACACTGCAAATATTGACTCTTTGCATCAACTTCATGAAAGTGTCAATAAAAGCCTTTGACACTTATGAAATGCTTGTAATTATACTTCAGTATTCCATAATAAAATCTGACAAAAATATCTAAAGACACTGAGGCAGCAGACTTTGTGAAAATTAATATTTGTGTCATTCTCAAAACTTTTGGCCACGACTGTATGTGTGTGTGTGTGTGTGTGTGTGTGTGTGTGTGTGTGTGTGTGTGTGTGTGTGTGAAATGTGTCAAGTGAAACGACATTAGGGGCTAATGTGACCGCTCACAGGAGAGAGGGAGAGGTGATGTCTGGGTCTGACAGCACACAGCTGAACCTGAGGAGGGGAGATGCACCTGGAGCACTTAAGAGGAAGGCTAATGAAGACAGACAGATGGACAGAGAGATACAAAGATAGAGGGAGTGGAAGAAGGAGAGTGGGATGCTGTGTGTTATTCCGTTCTGTCTGTCTCTGTCTCTGTCTCTCTCGCTCTGTCTCTCCCTCCAACCCTGTGCTCTGTCAGTCCGAATGATATCTGATGGGTTCACAGCAGGGTATCCAGGTGTGGTCTGTTAGCCTAATGCACCACACTCACAGACACACTCCATCCCATCACAGCCCGACACTTAACACACTAGAGACCACAAGCATGACCATACACATGGGTGATAGACACACAGCTATCTGACAGTGATCCCTCCCTCCTTCGCCATGCGTAAGGTGTTATCCACCCAGGCATAGATACCCTGACTAGAGGAAGCACACACTTGAACACACACGCCCGCACACACACACACACACACACACACACACACGCACACACACACACACACACACACACACACACACACACACACACACACACACACACGATACCACACACTCACACACACATACATTTCCGCTCTCCTGGGCTTTCAGGAGCAGCTGCGAGGAGGAGAGGAGGGAGGAGGAGCAGTGGGGGACATCTTAAGGAGATGCTAATCAGTCTCATCAACGTTTCATATTCAACCGTATTATCAGACATAATTGCTTTTTTATTCACTAGTGAGTGTTGGCAGCAAGTGGCATGTCTAATCTGTTATTATAGTGTTTGTTTCACAACAGATGGATAATTATAGACATCAAGGTGGTGTCTGCCTGCCGCACTGCGCTGCCGCTAACCTGAATGGGAATGTACCCGTCTGACAGCCAGAGATGTGTGACAGAATCTGTGGAAGACCCAGCTCTGTTCATTCTCAGTCAGTGTATGTACATTCCCCATACAGCCCAGTGGTCAGATTGATTTCTGCGAAGGCTTGTATTCTATATCTCACACCTCAGTGTTATTGTAGACAAAAAGGTGATGCTTCGTCAGACAGAGCAGACCACTTAACGAGAAGATTGCTGGGGGATTTGATCCGATGTAATTACCCTCATAGAAAAGGCCCTGGCAGACCAGGCCTCCATGACTCTGGTCTACACTGACAAGCAGCATCTATCCACCTGGAGTGAGGCTGAGTCATGGATGTGCCGCACCTCAGTGTGAGACTTTAAATAGTAACGGTCGCCTTCGGGCGCCATCTTAGCACCAAGACAATTCGATTGGAGTGATCAGCCATGTTCTTGTTAAATATTGTTATGGACCATTTGGAACCTGGAGGTGAGTTGGTTCTGTATCTACAGAATGGCTGAAGAAGAGAGTGGAGTGTAAAGCAAGTGTCATACAAAGCAATGGAAGTTGCCCAGCTTTGATTGGGCTCAATATAATTCCTTGCAATTCCAACTCAAATCAAATTAAATGTTGTTTGTCACATGTGCCGTATACATCAGGTGTTAGAACTTACAGTGAAATGCTTACTTACAAGCCCTTAACCAACAATGCAGTTTTAAGAAAATAACAAAAGAAGTTACAAAAGTTACAAAAAACGTAAGAGTTAAGAAAAACAAATAATTAAAGAGCAGCAGTAAATAACAATAGCGGGGCTTTATACAGGGGGTGCCGGTACAGAGTCAATGTGGAGGCTATATACAGGGGTTACCGGTACAGAGTCAATGTGGAGACTATATACAGGGTATTACGGTACAGAGTCAATGTGGAGGCTATATACAGGGGTTACCGGTACAGAGTCAATGTGGAGGCTATATACAGGGTATTACGGTACAGAGTCAATGTTGAGGCTATATACAGGGGGTACTGGTACAGAGTCAATGTGGAGGCTATATACAGGGTATTACGGTACAGAGTCAATGTTGAGGCTATATACAGGGGGTACCGGTACAGAGTCAATGTGTCAATGTGCGGGGCACCGGTGTCGAGGTATTTGAGATAATTATGTAAATGCAGGTAGGGTTGTCAAAGTGGCTATGCATAGATAATAACAGAGAGTATCAGCAGCATGGGGTAGGGGGGGTGCAAATAGTCTGGGCAGCCATTTGATTAGCTGTTCAGGAGTCTTATGGCTTGGGGGTAGAAACTGTTTAGAAGCCTCTTGGACCTAGACTTGGCGCTCCGGTACCGCTTGCCATGTGGTAGAAGAGAGAACTGTCTATGACTAGGGTGGCTGGAGTCTTTGATTAATTTTAGGGCCTTCCTCTGACACCGCCTGGTATAAAGGTCCTGGATGGCACGAAGCTTGGCCCCAGTGATGTACTGGGCCGTACGCTCTACCCTCTGTAGTGCCTTGTGGTCGGAGGCCAAGCAGTTGCCATACCAGGCAGTGACGCAACCCGTCAGGATGCTCTCGATGGTGCAGCTGTAAAACCTTTTGAGGATCTGAGGACCCATGTCAAATATTTTCAGTCTCCTGAGGGGGAATAGGTTTTGTTGTGCCCTCTTCACGACTGTCTTGGTGTGCTTGGACCATGTTAGTTTGTTGTTGATGTGGACACCAAGTACTTGAAGCTCTCAATCTGCTCCACTACAGCCCCGTCAATGGGAATGGGGGCATGCTCAGTCCTCTTTTTCCTGTAGTCCACAATAATCTCCTTTGTCTTGATCACGTTGAGGGAGAGGTTGTTGTCCTGGCATCACACGGCCAGGTCTCTGACCTCCTCCCTATAGGCTGTCTCGTTGTTGTCGGTGATCAGGCCTACCACCGTTGTGTCATCAGCAAACTTAATGATGGTGTTGGAGTCGTGCATGGCTGTGCAGTCATGAGTGAACATGGAGTACAGGAGGGGACTGAGCACTCACTCCCGAGTGGCCCCCGTGTGGAGGATCAGCGTGGCGGATGTGTGGTTACCTACCCATCACCACCTGGGGGCGGCCCGTCAGGAAGTCCAGAATCCAGTTGCAGAGGGAGGTGTTTAGTCCCAGGATCCTTAGCTTAGTGATGAGCTTTGAGGGTACTATGGTGTTGAACGCTGAGCTGTAGTCAATGAATAGCATTCTCACATAAGTGTTCCTTTTGTCCAGGTGGGAAAGGGCAGTGTGGAGTGCAATAGAGATTGCATCATCTGTGGATCTGTTGGTGCGGTATGCAAATTGGAGTGGGTCTAGGGTTTCTGGGATAATGGTGTTGATGTGAGCCATGACCAGCCTTTCAAAGCATTTCATGGCTACAGATGTGAGTGTTACGGGTCGGTAGTCATTTAGGCAGGTTACCTTAGTATTTTTGGGCACAGGGACTATTTGACTGCTACACTGTGCAATTTGAATGCAATTTGTATGCAATTA